>NC_092236.1:47049967-47067467 GCF_036320965.1 Panulirus ornatus | reverse complement strand
CCTCCCAATTGACTTGACCCTCAACCCTACTGTACCTAATAACCTTGCTCTTATTCACATTTACTCTTAAGTTTCTTCTTCCACACACTTTACCGAACTCAGTCACCAGCTTCTGCAGTTTCTCACATGAATCAGCCACCAGCGCTGTATCATCAGCGAACAGCAACTGACTCACTTCCCAAGCTCTCTCATCCCCAACAGACTTCATACTTGCCCCTCTTTCCAAAACTCTTGCATTTACCTCCCTAACAACCCCATCCATAAACAAATTAAACAACCATGGAGACATCACACACCCCTGCCGCAAACCTACATTCACTGAGAACCAATCACTTTCCTCTCTTCCTACACGTACACATGCCTTACATCCTCGATAAAAACTTATTAAAGGAGGTCAAGAGGAAGGTGCGGGGTCTAGAGAAGGTGACATATGAAAGCTGGGATGAGCGAGTAACACCAAACATCAGGAATAATAAGAAAATGTTTTGGAAGGAGATTAATTATGTGAGAAAAACAAGAGAGTAAAGAGGAGAATCAGAGAATTTGGCAAATGGGAAAGCGTTTAAGATAGGAATGGAGTGAAAAGGAAATGAAGTGAATGTTTTCAAGGTTCGTTAAATGTGCTCGGTAATAGGAAGGCGGATGTATGATGTGTTGGACGTGGGAAGTGCGAGAGTTATGGAGTGTGGATTGGTGAAAAAAGAAGAGGTGGTGAAAGCATTGCATATGATGAAGTGCGGTAGATCTGCTGGAGTGGATGAAACTACAATTGAATATCTTAAGAAGGGGAATTATTGTATTTCTTATCTTTTATCCAGAGCACAGTTTGTATCTATAATGGTGGAGGAGTTTCTCCAATCAAAATGATAGTCTAAACTGGCTTTATGCTTGCATAAGGCACCCTATTGTACTGCCCGCCCGAAAACTATATTTTTGTTGGCTAATCAGTTGTCCCAACTCTTTCCCTGTCTGATCAACATAAAATCTTTCCCAACCTTCACAAGGAATTCCTTAAACGTTACAATCACATCTTTAGGGATATGTTAGTTAACTTTTTTCGTGTTTTTTTCGTTGTTTTTTGGTGAAACCCATCAGGATATCACTCATTGTAAATACTAGAACGACAGCAATAGAATCTGCCTGGAAAGGTAGATCAACTGTTTATTGTTTTCCTTGTGTTGTGTATCGTTAAGCATCTTCTGTTTTGCTATATCATTGGACTGCTTCATGATCTTTTCTGGGCATTAGAGCCTATTGCCTATTTCTAACATGACTTTCATTTCACTGTCTAAAACTTCAGAGTCTACAATCATGTAAGCTCATACAGGCACGGCAGTGAATTCAAACTTTAATATGATACTTAGAATGAAAATGAACGTAAGATAGATAAGATGTTGGTGCGTTTTCGGTAAACTTTAGTTTTTCTCAGCAAAACTTGGCTTCTGATTATCTCATTATTTAGGAAATGCTTCCAGCGCCACAGTGCTTCTCAGGTTAAATTGCCTCCACTACAGTGTCTCTAGTGTCACGGTACGTCGTTGCCTCCCTTACCACAATGTCTCCAGTGACACGTTACCTTCAGTACCTCAATGACGTCAATGCCGTAGTTGTTCCATTGCCACAGTGCATCTCAGGCCACGGCACCTCATTCGCCACAGTTCCTCTTGAACCAGAGTGTCACCCACCAGTGCCGCTCTGTCTTTAGTAGTACAATGTCTTTAGTACTCTGATACCCTCAGTACCACAGTGTCTTCTACGCCACACTGCCTCTATCGATAAAGTGCCTTCAGTACCACAGTGCTTGTATTACCACGATACCATCAACTGCCACAGTGCCATCTGTGCTACAGTGTCGCCAGTGCCACAATTCTACCAGAGCTATAAAGCTTTTACCACCAAAGTGCTATTAGTGCCACCAGTGCCACAGTACCTCCAATGCCACTGTTATTTCAGAGCGAAAGTACCTCCAGTGTCATGATGCTTCATGTTGCACGGTGCCTCGTATGCAACAGTGCCATATGCTCCCTCGTGCCTCTTCTGCCAAGATGTATCCAGTGCCATAGTGCCACAAGTGCCACAGCTCATCTTGTGCCAAAGTGCCTCCAGTTCCAGAATGATTACAAAGCACAGTGTTACCAGTGACCAAATACCTCTTGTGCTAAAGTGTCTTTAGTTCTATAGAACCTTTTGTGCCACAGTGCCTCCTGTGTCACGGTACCTCCTGTTCCACAGAGTCTACCATACCACAGTACCCCCTGCACCACAGTGCTTTCTGTGTCATGGTACCTCATGTTCCAGAGTCTACCATACCACAGTACCCCTGCACCACAGTGCTTCCGTTATACAGTACCTGTCAAATTACCTCTAGTGACAATGTGTCCTCAGTCCCACAGTACTTGGTGTGCCAGACTATTTCCATCGTCGCTTACAGACACACTGAGCTTCCAGTACCGCAATACCTCTAGTGCCACAGTGCCCATCTTGCGGTGCGGCAGTACAACCAGTGCTAAATTGGCTCTAGCACCAGAATATCTAGTACCCTAGAGTCTTCAGTGCCACAGTACCACAATAACTCTGGTGACACAGTGTCTTTTGAACCAGAATGCCTTCAGTACCACTATATCTGTACCACCAGGATGTCCCTAATACCACGGTACTGCCCCCCCCCCCCCCCCTCAGTATCACGCTACCTCATGCCACGGCGCCTTCAGTAGCACCGTGTCTCTAGACACACGACACTTCTTGTACCACAGTGTAGTCCACACCAAAGTCCCACCAGTGCCAAAGGTCCTCTAGTGCCACGTTGCCTCATACTACGATGCCCCCAGTACCACAGTACCTATAGTACCCCAGTACCTCTTGTGGCACAGTGCTCTTAATACCATATCGCCTTTAGTATCATAGTGCTCTTCCTGCTAAATGTCCCCCAGATCCTTATCATCTCCGGTGCCACGGTGTCTCCAGTGCCACAGTGATTTGTGTCAATGTGTGACCTGTGCTACACTGATTTCTATGCCAGAATGCCTCTAGTGTCACAGTGTGTGTTTAGTGCCACATTGGTGCCTTTACCGCAATGCCCCCAGTACCACAATGTCTCCGGTGTTACAAAGATTCTTGTGTCAGAGTCCCCAGTACCAGCGTGTCTCCAGTGCCATAATGATTCCTATGCCAGAGTCCCCCAGTGCCACAGTGTACACTATGGCACTAGACGTTTTCTACCAGTTTTCCCGTGACCCGAGAACCTCCCACTTCCATTTATGCTCACTGAAATCCACCACAGGTTTCCCCAGAGCAACAGATGCTATTCTTTATTAATTTACGGTTGGGATATTGTACACGGGCTGGGCCAGCCCGCTCACGCTAAAAAATTCAGGAGCAGAATTTATTGGAGTGGACGAAGGTCATGGCGAATGAATATTGCAATCAGTTTGATCAACAACAATGAATATCGCAATCAGTCTGATCAACAACAATGAATATTGCAATCAGTTTAACCAACAACAATGAATATCGCAATGAGTTTGATCAGCAACAATGAATATTGCAATCACTTTGATCAAAAACAATGATATCGATTTATAACAACATATCAAAAATTAATAAGTGCGTTAAACACGACTTCCTCTATTTCACCAGCGAGGTCAGATGTGTTTGGTGAATCGTGTGGCGACGTGTATTATTTTTTTCCTTTTTTTCTGTCGTGGTGATGTGTGCGGGTGCCGCGTGCGTACATAGTTGGGGCTGTAAGTCTTAAAGAGTTCTCAGTTGGTGGTGGGGTTACTTGACACTGACGGTCTTAATGAGCCTGGCAGTTGGTAGACGTAAAGTCCAAACAACCGACCAGCTGTGATCTGTGACTCCCTCCCGACCTGAGGAAGAGGCATAATTTCTCACTTTTCGCACACAAACTCGCTGAAACTTCTTGACACTCCTGGAAATTTACGATCGAGCGTGCCCCTGATGCAAAAAAATATGTGTCCAAAGTTTTCAGATTTACCTGAAAATTTGGCCGTGATTGTACTGGCCAAATTCAGGAGTACATATATATATGTATTTATTATATTCATTCTGTCTGGTTAACGTGGGCGAGATTAACAAGACTTTGCACCGTGTGAATACCCAGCCACAACCTGGCTGCGGTGGTGGTATTATGTATGCAGTAAACTTAACTTTCCCCTGATCTTTCTTGCTTGATATCCTTAAATGACCTGCAGTGTGAGGATAAAAGAGTCAGGAAATTAAGGTAAAACATGTAAAAGACATGTAAATGAGAAATGTGATTTAATTTTTCTTCTCTCTCTCCCCCCTCGAGCGAGGCTCAGTAGCGGCTGCCTCTTGAAAATGGTTTTAAATATTTCGTTTAAGCTCTTTAAAACGTTCTACAGAATACATCTGCGACACGGCTCATGATTATCCCAAAGAGCGTTAGTTAAACTGCGATAAGAAATTTATCATACAGTGTGTGTGTGTGTGTGTGTGTGTGTGTGAGTGTGTGAGTGTGATCAAACATATCAGATACCATGTAGAATGCATACGTTTTTGGATGTATGCCTACTTTTTCTTGCGATTTGCAGTAAGATGATCATATGATTATATATTGCACATCATAAATAACTGCGTATGCAGGTACAGCAACTCAAAAAAATGTAAATTGTGCTGCACTATATATATTGAAAAGTACTTCTTAGATAATATCAAGTCCTACCTAATTGCGACATCACCTTCATAACTAATGGTGTGATATCAATATATATATATATATATATATATATATATATATATATATATATATATATATATATATATATATATATATATATATATATATATATATATATTCTTCTTTTCTTTCAAACTATTCGCCATTTCCCGCGTTAGCGAGGTAGCGTTAAGAACAGAGAACTGGGCCTTTGAGGGAATATCCTCACTTGGTCCCCTTCTCTGTTCCTTCTTTTGGAAAATTAAAAAAAAAAACGAGAGGGGAGGATTTCCAGCCCCCCGCTCCCTCCCCTTTTAGTCGCCTTCTACGACACGCAGGGAATACGTGGGAAGTATTCTTTCTCCCCTGACCCCAGGGATAATATATATATATATATATATATATATATATATATATATATATATATATATATATATATATATATATTATCCCTGGGGACAGGGGAGAAAGAATACTTCTCACGTATTCCCTGCGTGTCGTAGAAGGCGACTAAAAGGGAAGGGAGCGGGGGGCTGGAAATCCTCCCCTCTCGTTTTTAATTTTCCAAAAGAAGGAACAGAGAAGGGGGCCAAGTGAGGATATTCCCTCGAAGGCTCGGTCCTCTGTTCTTAACGCTACATCGCTAACGCGGGAAATGGCGAATAGTATGAAAAAAAAAAATATATATATATATATATATATATATATATATATATATATATATATATATATATATATATATATATATATATATATATATATATATATATATATACATATATATCAACGAAAGTGCCCAGATTCGTTTGGGTTTTAGGTTGATACTTTCTGGGTGAGTACGTCGGTGCGGGTATTTTGTACCTCTTGCTCTGAGTGAAACAAAGCACAAGGGTAAAGAGGAAGAATGGTTAGAAACTTCTTAGGAATAAAGTCGTGGGTTGGTGATAGGTCAAGAGTTAAGGAAGGAGTAGCACTGCTACGGATGCAGGAGTTGTGGGAGTGTGATAGAGTGCAAGGAAGTAAACTCTGATGTGGGTAAAATGAAAGTGGATGACAAGAGACGGGTGGTTATAGGTGCTTATACATCTGGCCTTGAAAAGGTAGTGTGTGTGTGTGTGTGTGTGTGTGTGTGTGTGTGTGTGTGTGTGTGTGTATGTGTGTGTGTGTGAGCAATTCTGATGCAAAAGCCCTGGTATTAAATATTTAGATTCGAAGTAAAATGGCAGTTGAGGGTATAAATAAGGGGCATAAGGAATTCAGTATTATGAATGGAAATGGCGAACAGCTAGTGGAGTTGTGTACTGAAAAACGACTGGTTTTTGGGAATACCTGGTTTAAAAGAGGAAATACACTAGTATACGTATACGAAAGATGACCAGCGAGCATTACTGGATTACGTACTAATTGACAGGCTTGGAAAAGAGAGACTGTGAGTATGCTAAGAGTGGCAGTTGGTGAGATATCTGATCACAAGTTTATGGAGGCTAGGGTAAAGATTCGTAGAGGTTGTCAGGAAATAAGAAACATTGTTGGAGAGAAGAGAGTAGTGAGAGTTAGTGAGGTTAGAAAATAAGTGAACTTAGAAAGGAGACTTGTGTGAAGAGATATTAGGAGAAATCTAAGTGAGGAATGGGAAAATATGAGAGCAAACGAAGTTAGAGGAATGGTTAAGGAATTCGAGGTATTTATGGGAGCAGTTCTGACATCTGCAAGAGATGCATGTGGCATGCGCAAGGTAGGAAGTGAGCAGATTAGAAAGGGTAGTGAGTGGTGGAATGAAGTGAAGTTGCTAGTGAAAGGAAACAGAGAGGTATATTGGCGAAACTTACACAGAAGGAGTACAAATAATTGGCAATTTCAAGAGAAAGCGGCATGATGTAAAGAGATAAGGTACTAGGTTTGAAAGAGAAGGCAAACTAGATCTAGGGTGAGTGAGTATCAGTAAACGTCAACGAGAATAAGAAGATATTTGAAAAGGACTTAAATAATGTGCGAGAAACAAGAGAACAAATAGATATATCGGTGACGGGCGAAAACGGCAAAGTGGTAACAAGCAGTGATGAAGTGAGGAGCAGATGGAGTGAGTATTTTGAAACGCTGTTGAATGTATTTGATGATAGGATAGGGTGGCAGATGTACGGCGACTGAGTCGGGGTAGTATGCGATGTGAGAGAATGAAGGAGATTGGTTTCGTGATAAAAAAGGCAGTGGAAGCCTCGCATGAGAGGAAATGTGGCAAGGTGGCAGGAGTGGATAGTATTGCAATTGAATCTATTAAGGAAAAGGATGACAGTGTTGTTGACTGGTTAGTTAGGATTCTCAGTGTAAGTATGGATCATGGTGAGGTACATGAGGATTGGCGGAATGCATGTATAGTGCCATTGTATAAGGGCAAGGGGAATAAAGGTGAGTGTTCAAACTACAGAGGTGTAAGTCTGTTGAGTGTACCTAGTAAGATGCGTGAGAGAGAAGTAATTTAGATGGTGAAGGCATGTACAGAGCATTAGATCGGTGAGGAGCTTGTAGTTTCAGAAGTGGAGAAGATATGTAGATCAAGAGTTTGCTTTAAAGAATGTGTGTGAGAAATACATTAATTTTTACGTTGCATTTATGGTTCTAAAGAGGGCATATGATAGGGTTGATATAGATGCCTTGTAGAAGGTCTTAAGAATATATGGTGTGGGAGGATGGCTGCTAGAAGCAGTGAGAAGCTTTTACCGCGAGTATAAGGCTTATGTACGGGTAGGAAGTGAGAAGAGTGAATGGTTCCAAGTGAGGATTAGTCTGCAGCAGGGATGTGTAATGTCACCTTGGCTGTCTAATTTGTATGGGATGGTGAGATAGATAAATGCAAGAGACTTGGAAAGAGGGCGAGTATACAGTCTATAAGGGGTGAGGGGGCCTGGAAAGTGAATCACTTTTTGTTTGCTGATGATACAGAATTGGTGACTTGTTCGAGTGAGAAATTGCGGAAGTTAGTGATCCAGCTTGGAAGAGTCTGTGAAAGAAAGAAGGTAAAAGTAGATGTGAATAAAAGCAAGGCTTTTAGGATTATCAAGGTAAAGGGAGAGGTTAGATGGGGTGTCAGTTCAAGTGGAGAGAAATTGGAAGAAGTGAAGTGTTATGGATATGTAGGGTGGATGATGGGCAAATATTGGGCAGAATGTTTGGCATGAAAGGGCTTTATCTTGGGGGGAGGGGGGTAAAAAAGGCTATGCTTGAAATATTAGTAGCTCCAACAATGTTATTTGGATGCAGGGCATGGGCTATGGATAGTGAATGGATGTGCGGAGGAGGGTGAATATGTTGAAAATCATATGTATGAGGACAATATGTGGTGTGAGGTGGTTTTACATGGTAAGTATTAAAGGGTAAGCGAGAGGTGTAGTTATGAAGAAAGCGTGGTTGAGAGAGCTGAAAAGGGTTTACAGGCATGTTCTGAACATATGAAGAGAATGAGTGAGGAGAGGTTGACAGAGGATATATGTGTCAGAAGTTTACATGAGTTTACACGAGAAAGACAGGCAACAGGAGGCCTGACTGGCGCACAACTGGGTAGTCTGGGGAAAAAATAAACGGAATTTTAACTTGACAAGAAAATGTAACTCCATTCAACAGCTTTTTAAGCTTTCACCGTCTCCTTGCTGCTGCACATTAGCCTTCTAATGTCCCCGTTGCACTTTATTTCTGACGTTTTTCTAAGAGTATTCCTGTATCTATAAGATATTTGTCTGGACGACTTTTGAAAGCATTTATAGTCTTAGCATTCACTACGTCTGACGGTTACTTGTTTCAGTGCTCAACACACCTATACGTAAAAAAAAAAAGCTTTTTCCCACGTCCGTACATCATCTGTTAGCTCTGAGCTAAACTTCCATTTGTCCTGGTAACCGTATTTTCTTGTACTTCAAAAAGTTGTTCGTGATATGATTTATCGAACTTGCTCAGAATTTTCAGCACTTGCATTAAGACGCCGTGAAGTCTACGTTTTCTAAAGGAGAAGTGATCCAGTCGTTTCCGCCTCCCGTCGTATGCCAGATTTCTAAGGATTAGGACCAATTTTGTCGCGCGTCTTTGTACTTGCTCAAATTTTTCCTCTTTTCCATAGTTTAGGGGCCAAAACTGGACTGAATAGTCAAAGTGTGGTCTTACTAGAGAATCACAAAGTGTGAGATTTGTTGCTGCTTGACACTGTTGTTAGTGTACTTTAGATTGTTGCTAATGACAACTCCAAGGTCCTTTTCCCTCGTGTACTTTAGTTAGAGGGTTTCCGAATAGTTTGTAGTCGTAACGTCTGACCACTCTGCTAGTAAGTTAAGATCTCTTTGAATCATTTCGCAGTCCCGCCTTTTCACAGTTCTACTTCCTAGTTTAGTATCGTGAACAAACTTGGAGATCTTAGATATGAGACCGGGTTCTAGGTCATTAATGTATATTTTGAAAGAATTGGGCCTAGGACCGACCCCTGTGGCACACCACTCGTTACGTATAGCCAACCTGAGGCTTCGCCGTGTAATACTACACGCTGCTTTTTCCCGTTCAGTCAGTCTCTGGTCCATGTTCAGAGTTCTTCAACGATTTCATGTTGTTTATGTAAGTCTCGTGTGAGGTGCTTTATCGAAAGTCTTTTAGAAATTTCAATTTACTACATCAGCGGGTAATTTTTCGTCCCAATTGTGAAAAATAACACTAAAAAATATCCAGCAAATTCGTTAGGCAGGATTTTTGACCTGTGGAAACCGTGTTGATTGTCCGATATGATTTTGTGCTGTTCTAGAAACGTGACAATTTTATCGCATTATATTTTCCATTGTTTTACCTAACTCTGACGTAAAGCTAATTGGGTAATAGTTTAAGGCACACTTTTTGTCTCTTTATATATATATATATATATATATATATATATATATATATATATATATATATATATATATATTGGAAAGGAATCACAATTTTGCGCGTGATTAAGTATATTCCTATGAGTCCACGGGGAAAATGAAACACGATAAGTTCCTAAGTGCACTTTCTTGTAATTGCCACATCATCAGGGGAGACACAAGCGAGAAATATAACAGTCAGTTGATATCCAGTGAAGAGACGTAGCTTGGACGCCATTTGATAAACATGCGATTGTCCAAGACAGACAACGAGCGTATCATAAACATCATGTGGACAAGAAGGGGAATTGCTTACAAATTTTATCAACAATAAAGTTATCCAATTCTAAAGAAACTTACTGAATTAAAGAAGATTGAAATGGAGGAGGCTTTTCGTATTACAAGAGAAAAGAAACGTGCCTTTCAAATGGCTAAACCGACATATTCTTTTAATATGCCGGATGTTGGACTATTGCTATGATAGATTAAGGAATGAACGCAGTAGGCTACAAATGAAATTGAATTGTAAGATGGACCATCATATCAAAAACAGCGACTGGACTAAGAACACAAACCCTGCTTTTGTGATAAACCTGCCCAGTAAACAACTAGATAAGGATTCCTTGTGTGCCTTAGGCTAAGGATTACGTTTTGTGTGCTCTAACAGGGAAGCCAGCTGTGTTGATGTCACAAAATCTTTTTGCAATTTAGAGAAATACAGTAATCTAACTAATGATGAAATTGATATCTCTAAGGGTTTAATGTATGCCAGTTTGTCAAAACAAGTCGAAGCTCATTGCCCTAAAGATTTATAAGAGCTGCTAACGCCTTCAAAAAAGACAATGAGATACATATTACTAAAGCAAATATGGCTAACACTGTTGTGATTATGGACAAAATTAATTATTTATCTAAACTAAATGATCTTTTAAATGATGACACAACATATTCTAAACTCAGTAAGAATCCCTTAGAAGCAGTTAATTCCCATTTCAACAAAGAAATGAAGTTGTTGTTTAAAGGTGATGGTTCTCTTATCAAAAGTAGGTCATCTTTGTCCCCTTCATTGCCATATATGTATGGACTTATCAAAACACATAAGCAAAATTTTCCAGCAAGACCTATAGTGAGTTCAGTAGTCTCCATCACATATAAATTGTCAAAATGGTTAGTTTCTTTATTAAGCCCTTTAGTGGGTAAGATATCAAATTCTAATATCATGAACAATGTAGATTTAGTTAACAAGCTAAACAATATCAATGTTAATTTTGATTTCAAACTTGTTAGCTTTGATGTTTCCTCACTTTTCACAAAAGTTCCAGTTGATGATCTTTTAGAATATCTATTTGATGTCTTAGATGATATTCATCTACCTGTTTCAAAGCCTGTTTTCACTGAATTGATAAAATTGTGTATAGAAGACAGTATTTCAATTCAATGGAGATTACTATGCTCAAAAATTTGGTATGGCAATGGGTAACTCTCTTTCACCTGTACTAAGCAATCTTTATATGAAACAAAATTGCTAAAGGACATCTTACCTTCTAATGCAGTTTGGTTTAGGTATGTAGATGATGTTCTTTGTGTTCGGCCATCAAATGAAAATCTACAAACATTTCTCCCCTTACTTAACAATTTACTACCTTCCATCAAATTTACTGTAGAAAATGAAAATAATGGTATGTTACCATTTTTAGATTGCATGATCCATAGGCAAGGAAACAAGTTTAAGTTTAGTATATATAGAAAAATTGCCACTGTATGCTCATATATCATATATGAGTGACTGGGGATTGAACATGCAGGAGGATGAAAGCCGTGCGCGCGAAAGAATGAAATTGAATGATATAGTGTACAGGGCATGTGAAACGGCTGGGATAAACCATGGAATGTCTGTGGGGCCTGGTTATGGATAGGGAGCTGTGGTTTCGGTGCATTACACATGACAGCTACAGAATTTGATGTGTGTGTGTGTGTGTGTGTGTGTGTGTGTGTGTGTGTGTGTGTGTGTGTGTGTGCGTGTGTGTGTGTGTGTGTGTGTGTGTGTGTGTGTGTGTGTGTGTGTGTGTGTGTGTGTGTGCATGTGTATTATTTCTTTCATACAAGCTCGCTATATACCGCATGAAGAAGGTAGCGTCAAGTACAGATATCAGAGCCTTACAGGGAAAATTCCTCTCTTGGCTCTATGCTAGATTCCTTCTTTTGGAAAGTAATACAGGAAGGGAGGATTTCCAGCCACCGGAGCTTGAACATACACGAGGGTGAAAAGGCGTGCAAGGAATAGAGTGAATTGCAACGATGTGGTATATAGGGGTCGACTTGCTGCCAGGGGATTGAACCAGGACATGTGAAGCGTCTGGGGTAAACCCTGGAAAGTTTTTGGGGCCTGGATGTGGAAAGGGAGCTGTGGTTTCGGTCCATTACACATGACAGCCTGAGAGTGAGTGTGAACAAATGTGGCCCTTTTTGTCTTTACCTACCGCTACCTCGTGTGTGTGTGTGTGTGTGTGTGTGTGTGTGTGTGTGTTTGGGGGTGGGGGGGTGCTATTTCATGTGTTCCGGGGTGGCGACGGAAATGGATGAAGGCAGCAAATATGTATATGTGCATGTGCATGTATGTATATGTATGTATACGTTGAAATGTATATGTGCGTCTGTGGGCGTTTTTGTATATACATGTGTAACTGGGTAGGTTGGGCCAATCTTTTGTCTGTTTCCTTGCACTACCTCGCTAACGCGAGAGACGGCGTTTAAGTATGAAAAAGAGGGCAAATGAGAGTTGGGGTGAGAGAGTATCATTAAATTTCAGGGAGTATAAAAAGATGTTTTGGGAGGAGGTAAATAAAGTGCGTAAGACAAGGGAGCAAATGAGAACTTCAGTGAAGGGGGCTAATGGGGAGGTGATAACAAGTAGTGGTGATGTGAGAAGGAGATGGAGTGAGTATTTTGAAGGTTTGTTGAATGTGTTTGATGATAGAGTGGCAGATATAGGGTGTTTTGGTCAAAGTGGTGTGCAGAGTGAGAGGGTTAGGGAAAATGATTTGGTAAATAGAGAAAGAGGTAGTAAAAGCTTTACGGAAGATGAAAGCCGGCAAGGCAGCAGGTTTGGATGGTATTGCAGTGGAATTTATTAAAAAAGGGGGTGACTGTATTGTTGACTGGTTGGTAAGGTATTTAATGTATGTATGATTCAAGGTGAGGTGCCTGAGGATTGGCAGAATGCTTGCATAGTGCCATTGTACAAAGGCAAAGGGGATAAGAGTGAGTGCTCAAATTACAGAGGTATAAGTTTGTTGAGTATTTCTGGTAAATTATATGGGAAGGTATTGATTGAGAGGGTGAAGGCATGTACAGAGCATCAGATTGGGGAAGAGCAGTGTGGTTTCAGAAGTGGTAGAGGATGTGTGGATCAGGTGTTTGCTTTGAAGAATGTACGTGAGAAATACTTAGAAAAACAAATGGATTTGTATGTAGCATTTATGGATCTGGAGAAGGCATATGATAGAGTTGATAGAGATGCTCTGTGGAGGGTTTTAAGAATATATGGTGTGGGAAGCAAGTTGTTAGAATCAGTGAAAAGTTTTTATCGAGGATGTAAGGCATGTGTACGTGTAGAAAGAGAGGAAAGTGATTGGTTCTCAGTGAATGTCGGTTTGCAGCAGGGATGTGTGATGTCTCCATGGTTATTTAATTTGTTTATGGATGGGGTTGTTAGGGAGGTGAATGCAAGGGTTTTTGAAAGAGGGGCAAGTATGCAGTCTGGTGTGGATGAGAGAGCTTGGGAAGTGAGTCAGTTGTTGTTCGCTGATGATACAGCGCTGGTGGCTGATTCATGTAAGAAACTGCAGAAGCTGGTGACTCAGTTTGGTAAAGTGTGTGAAAGAAGAAAGTTAAGAGTATATGTGAATGAGAGCAAGGTTATTAGGTACAGTAGGGTTGAGGGTCAAGTCAATTGGGAGGTAAGTTTGAATGGAGAAAAACTGGAGGAAGTAAAGTTTTTTAGATATCTGGGAGTGGATCTGGCAGCGGATGGAACCATGGAAGCGGAAGTGAATCATAGGGTGGGGGAGGGGTCGAAAATTCTGGGAGCCTTGAAGAATGTTTGGAAGTCGAGAACATTATCTCGGAAAGCAAAAATTGGTATGTTTGAAGGAATAGTGGTTCCAACAATGTTGTATGGTTGCGAGGCGTGTGCTATGGACAGAGTTGTGCGCAGGAGGGTGAATGTGCTGGAAATGAAATGTTTGAGGACAATATGTGGTGTGAGGTGGTTTGATCGAGTAAGTAATGTAAGGGTAAGAGAGATGTGTGGAAATAAAAAGAGTGTGGTTGAGAGAGCAGAAGAGGGTGTTTTGAAATGGTTTGGTCATATGGAGAGAATGAGTGAGGAAAGATTG
Source organism: Panulirus ornatus (assembly GCF_036320965.1). Classification (NCBI taxonomy): domain Eukaryota; kingdom Metazoa; phylum Arthropoda; class Malacostraca; order Decapoda; family Palinuridae; genus Panulirus; species Panulirus ornatus. Next base: position 47,053,494 of record NC_092236.1, on the reverse strand, counting down.
ACAAAGAGGATATATGTGTCAGAGGTGGAGGGAACGAGAAGAAGTGGGAGACCAAATTGGAGGTGGAAAGATGGAGTGAAAAAGATTTTGAGTGATCGGGGCCTGAACATGCAGGAGGGTGAAAGGCGTGCAAGGAATAGAGTGAATTGGAACGATGTGGTATACCGGGGTCGACGTGCTGTCAATGGATTGAACTAGGGCATGTGAAGCGTCTGGGGTAAACCATGGAAAGTTGTGTGGGGCCTGGATGTGGAAAGGGAGGTGTGGTTTCGGTGCATTATTACATGACAGCTAGAGACTGAGTGTGAACGAATGGGGCCTTTGGTGTCTTTTCCTAGCGCTACCTCGCACACATGAGGGGGGAGGGGGTTGTTCTTCCATGTGTGGCGAGGTGGCGATGGGAACAAATAAAGGCAGACAGTATGATATATGTACATGTGTATATATGTATATGTCTGTTTGTGTATATATATGTGTACATTGAGATGTATAGGTATGTATATTTGCGTGTGTGGACGTGTATGTATATACATGTGTATGTGGGCGGGTTGGGCCATTCTTTCGTCTGTTTCCTTGCGCTACCTCGCTAACGCGGGAGACAGCGACAAAGCAAAATAGATAATAAAAGCAAATATATATATATATATATATATATATATATATATATATATATATATATATATATATATATATATATATATATATATATATGTTTTTGTTGCGTATGTGTTTGTGTTATTGTCTAATCATCTATCCATTTATGATAAGAGCCAGATAAATATATAGGTAATCAGGTATACATATCGGAATTAGATATATTCAAAATGTCGCATCGGTATCTGCTCCGTCTATATCTCACCTTGCTGAGCTTGGACATCCATTGATGAAGGTTCTAATTCATATTGATCTTTACTAAAACGTCTACCGAGAAAATGCTCTCCAGACCTCATGACCTCAGAACGTACCCCTGGCGACAAGAGCAAGGTCCAGGGAGCTCAGTGCTCGCCATTATAACAGAATTCGCTTTAGAGTCGGAATCAGAAGCGTGTTGTCTAATTACAAAAGGTTAAAATTCTGCCTTCACACCGACATTTGTGTGTCGAAATGGTTAAACCCTGAACTCGACCGAGGGATTTAGTTGACCTTATGCTCTCGGAGGTCAAAGGTCAGGAGAGATGTTTAAAGTATGAGAAGCAGAGGCGCACACAAGCAAAAGGCTCGAAATGTTTCGATGAATTCAGGTCATAAAGAGATTCACTTGGGTGAGGCATTTCTCGGACGCATTTGCATATCGCTTCAATAGAGAGAATATAAATGTGTTAAAAATCAAAACAAACGTTTGGGAATGATGAGAGAAATAAGAAAGGCGAGAGATATAGGGAACATTAGAACAGTTGAAGGAAGAAAGCTGAAAGTAAATGTGAATAAAGAAACGTTATTAGGTTCAGTAGGCTTGAGGGACAGGTTAATTGGCAGGTAAGTTTGAATGGAGAAAAACTGGAGGAAGTGAAGTGTTTTAGATATCTGTGAGTGGATTTAGCAGTGGATGGAACCATGGAAGCGGAAGTGAGTCACAGGGTGGGGAAGGGGGTGAAGGTTCTGGGAACGTTGAAGAATGTGTAGAAGGAGAGAACATTATTTCGGAGAGCAAAAATGGATATCCTTGAAGGAATCGTGGTTTCAACAATGTTATATGGTTACAAGGCATGGGCTATAAATAAGGTTGTACGGGGAGGGTGAGTGTGGTGGAAATGAAATGTTTGAGGACAATATGTGGTTTGAGGTGGTTTGACCGAGTAAGTTATGAAGGTGTAAGAAAGATGTGTGGTAACGAAAAGAGTGTGGTTGAGAAAGCAGAAGAGGGTGTATTGAATTGGTTTGATCACGTAGAGAGAATGAGTGAGGAAAAATTGACAAAAAGGACAAATGTGTCAGGGTAGAGTGAACGGGAAGTGGGAGACCAAATTGGAAGTGGAAGGATGAAGTGAAAAAGATTTTGAGCGATCGGGGCCTGAACATACAGGAGGTTCACGTGAATGGCGTGCAAGGAATAAAGTGAATTGGAACGATGTGGTATACCGGGATCGACGTGCTGTCAATGGATTGAGCCAGGGCATGTGAAGCGTCTGGGGTAAACCATGGAAAGTTTTGTGGGGCCTGGATGTGGGAAAGGAGCTGGAAGTTTCGGTGCATTAGACATGACGGCTAGAGACAGAGTGTGAACGAATGTGGCCTTTGTTGTCTTTTCCTAGCGATACCTCGCGCGCGCGCGGGGGGAGGGGATGCTGTTTCATGTGGCGGAGTGGCGACGAGAATGGTTGAGGGCAGGAAGTATGAATATGTACATGTGTATATATGTATGTGTCTGTTATGTATATGTATGTATACGTTGAAATGTATTGGTATGTATATGTGCGTGTGTGGGCGTTTATGTATATGCATGTGTATGTGGGTGGGTTGGGCCATTCTTTCGTCTGTTTCCTTGCGCTACCTCGTTAACACGGGAGACAGCGACAGAGTGTAATAAACATATATATATATATATATATATATATATATATATATATATATATATATATATATATATATATATATATATATATATATATTAATGAATTGATGTAGGTGTAAGAGGTGGCTGGTTAGTGTGGGTGTACTTGGTAATGAGAGGAATAAGAGAGGCGAATGTATTGGGAGCAGGTGACTGAGTAAATAACTCATTTTGATGTGAAGGATTGAGTCATAGTAATGATTGACTGGCATATAAGTGTAAGTGATGTCGCACTTGAAGGTACAACTGGGAATACAGGTAAGGTAAATCATCGTGAATGAGAATGGTGGACTAATTGTAGAGTTGCTTGGTGGGTAAAAGGACCAGTGACTGGAAATACCTGGTTTAATAAGGTAAACTTACATAATTACACAAGGGTTGGGGAGGTGATAATCGTGATGGGCATTAGTAGATTATACAGATATTGATAATCGTGCTAAGAGAGACTTTAGGCCATAACTGCGCTGGGAGGAGCAGTTTGTGGGGTGTCTGATCACTTCCTGATGGAGGCGAGAGTAAAAGTTTGTAGAGGCTTTGGAAAATGAGAATATGATTCGGGCGGAAAGAGTGAGTGAGTTCGGAAAAGAGCCTTGTGCGTGACGACACCAGGAGAGACTGGGAAAATGATGACAAAAGTTGAAAGTAAACGTATGTTGGGGATTGGGTGAGGAGGACTGGTAGGTATCTAGGAAAGCCGTGGTTACATGTGCGAGAGAAGTGCATAAAATGCTGAAGGTGGGAGGCAGGCAAATGGGAATGGATACTATATACTGGGGTGCGTGAGATAAGCTGTCAGTGATAGATAAAAGAGCGTTGTATGGTTGTTATATGCAGGAAGGAAGTGCAAGTGATTAGATGTACAACGAGATTTCTGTGGTATATGTATAACTTTGCAACTTTTGTAGTAGCCAGAAATCAAATAACCATTTCTCTGTTATGGGCACCAGCAGCCAAGGGCACCTGTGGTTTATCCATT
>NC_092236.1:46887467-47044967 GCF_036320965.1 Panulirus ornatus | reverse complement strand
TATATATATATATATATATATATATATATATATATATATATATATATATATATATATATATAAGGATTCAATAGGAAAGCACAATGAACTAGCGGGGAAAACTTTTGATTCTGTAAAATTCTATGAAAAGTGTGAGTTACCGCCCAGGGGACATGATGAAACCTGTAACTCAAAAATTCCAGGTCTTCATGGATTACCTGACTCTGTCTGCAAACTAGATAGTGGTCTTGCCTCATATTTCAGCACAACAGCAGTTTTCATAGGCGCAGGTCCAAACGATTGCAGAGCAGACTTTTTGAATTGATGCAGAACATTTGTCAAGAAAAAGAAGATCAAAGAACTAAGGTAAAATATGTAGCATGTTTGCGACAATACACTCATGGTAATTGTTAAAACGTATGAACTGCAAAGGAAATCTGATGACTGATTCTTGTCATATTCGTTATTCAACAGCTAATCACACGGTAGTAGAAGCTTTGCCAGACATTTTGTTGAATGAGCTCCAGACTTTGATACCTGATTGCACAGACCACCTTTTTGCACAAACGTAGGATGATGCAGCTTCTCTAAAGTGGAGCCAAAATAGTTGATCAAAAATAGAATTAAAGAAGATTATGGGGGGAGTAAAAACGTAATTTCCTTCATTGTTACGCGCACCAGCTCAACGTAATTATGGGAAAGGCAGCATCACGGAATAGCGGTGTTGGACTGTTGTTCAATAGTTAGTCAGGAAATCCAGCATTTTTCCTTTTTACGAGATCTCTACAAACTAACTGCACTGGAAAATGTTACGGGCAAAATTCCGAATCCATGTGCCACATGATAAAATGATGAATGCAGAACAGTCCTTGCCATAAATCAAATGAAAACTCTTTTAATGTTTACCTTGTAATCATCCAAATCAAGAGGTATTCCCTATAAAGTGGCAGGGAATAATAGAATAATTAATGATCCTGTGTTTGGATTATTGATCGATAATTTTCTCTAAATGTAATGCCTCCTATGTTACTATTTTTTCCCAGTTTCAGTCTCGTAAAATTGATGCTACTAACGCCAAAGTCTCTTTAAATGTTTTTATACCCAACATTCAAAATGCACGAGACGACTGTGGTGAAGCCAAGGCAATAGACCCAGAAAGAAAATGCAAACAATATCCTGGAAGGTAAATCAACTGTTTATATACTTTAAAATGTGATTTTCCTGCACTATAGGGAAAGGTTAAGTTTACCATTATGAGAGGTACGATGCCCCAACATCATAGGGGCGATCTCCCAGCAAGTAAGTTCTAATCTCACAACAATTGAGACATAATATCCCAACAACTGAGGTATAATGTCCCAACAGCCTCGATACACTATACTAATCTTCCGTTACAATGTCCCGGCAATTGAGATATAATGCCCAGGTAAAAGAGGCTCCGCGTTTCGCTACTCAGTATAATATTACACAAAGTAAACTATTCTTTACATCTTGGGGAAGCGTTTTTATAGACCAAAATAGCAATTGTGAAGGAACAAAGAGTGCATTACTGCTGAACTGAACTTGTCTGTGCTCGAGTTGTCTGGATATAGATTCTGTTGGCAGCGTTTATAATGTATGATGTACTGAGGAAGGTTATAAGAACAGGCGAAGCAATAGAGGACTTGGGTGAGACACTGAGGAAGATATCCTGGGGAGCGAAGTTATAATTCAATGTTAGTGATGGAGAACGCTGGAAATTATATATGAATATCATATTTCATTTTCCCCGTGGACTAGTAGAAATATATATATATATATATATATATATATATATATATATATATATATATATATATATATATATATATATATATATATATATATATTATTTTTTTTATTTTGCTTTGTCGCTGTCTCCCGCGTTTGCGAGGTAGCGCAAGGAAACAGACGAGAGAAATGGCCCAACCAACCCCCATACACATGTATATATATACACGTCCACACGCAAATATACACACCTATACATCTCAATGTACACATATATATACACACACAGACACATACATATACACCCATGCACACAATTCACACTGTCTGCCTTTATTCATTCCCATCGCCACCTCGCCACACATGGAATACCATCACCCTCCCCCCTCATGTGTGCGAGGTAGCGCTAGGAAAAGACAACAAAGGCCCCATTCGTTCACACTCAGTCTCTAGCTGTCATGCAATAATGCCCGAAACCACAGCTCCCTTTCCACATCCAGGCCCCACACAACTTTCCATGGTTTACCACAGACGCTTTACATGCCCTGATTCAATCTACTCACAGCACGTCAAACCCGGTATACCACATCGATCCAATTCACTCTATTCCTTGCCCGCCTTTCACCCTCCTTCATGTTCAGGCCCCGACCACTCAAAATCTTTTTCACTCCAACTTTCCACCTTCAATTTGGTCTCCCACGTCTCCTCGTTCCCTCCACCTCCGACACATATATCCTCTTGGTCAATCTTTCCTCACTCATTCTCTCCATGAGCCCAAACCATTTCAGAACACCTTCTTCTGCTCTCTCAACCACGCTCTTTATATTTCCACACATCTCTCTTACCCTTACATTACTTACTCGATCAAACCACCTCACACCACACATTGTCCTCAAACATCTCATTTCCAGCACATCCACCCTCCTGCGCACAACTCTATCCATAGCCCACGCCTCGCAACCATACAATATTGTTGGAACCACTATACCTTCAAACATACCCATTTTTGCTTTCCGAGATTATGTTCTCGACTTCCAAACATTCTTCAAGGCTCCCAGGATTTTCGCCCCCTCCCCCATCCTATGATTCACTTCCGCTTCCATGGTTCCATCCGCTGCCAGATCCACTCCCAGATATCTAAAACACTTTACTTCCTCCAGTTTTTCTCCATTCAAATTTACCTCCCAATTGACTTGACCCTCAACCCTACTGTACCTAATAACCTTGCTCTTATTCACATTTACTCTTAACTTTCTTCTTTCACACACTTTACCAAACTCAGTCACCAGCTTCTGTAGTTTCTCACATGAATCAGTACCAGCGCTGTATCATCAGCGAACAACAACTGACTCACTTCCCAAGCTCTCTCATCCCCAACAGACTTCATACTTGCCCCTCTTTCCAAAACTCTTGCATTCACCTCCCTAACAACCCCATCCATAAACAAATTAAACAACCATGCCGCAAACCTACATTCACTGAGAACCAATCACTTTCCTCTCTTCCTACACGTACATATGCCTTACATCATCGATAAAAACTTTTCACTGCTTCTAACAACTTGCCTCCCACACCATATATTCTTAGTACCTTCCACAGAGCATCTCTATCAACTCTATCATATGCCTTCTCCAGATGCATAAATGCTACATACAAATCCATTTGCTTTTCTAAGTATTTCTCACATACATTCTTCAAAGCAAACACCTGATCCACACATCCTCTACCACTTCTGAAACCACACTGCTCTTCCCCAATCTGATGGTCTGTACATGCCTTCACCCTCTCAATCAATAACCTTCCATATAATTTACCAGGAATATTCAACAAACTTATACCTCTGCAATTTGAGCACTCAATCTTATCCCCTTTGACTTTGTACAATATATATATATATATATATATATATATATATATATATATATATATATATATATATATATATATATATATATATATATATATATATATATATATATATATAATATATAATAATATATAATAATAATAATATAATATATATATATATATATATATATATATATATATATATATATATATATATATATATATATATATATATATTTTTTTTTTTTTTCTTTGTCGCTGTCTCCCGCGTTTGCGAGGTAGCGCAAGGAAACAGACGAAAGAAATGGCCCAACCCACCCCCATACACATGTATATACATACGTCCACACACGCAAATATACATACCTACACAGCTTTCCATGGTTTACCCCAGACGCTTCACATGCCCTGATTCAATCCACTGACAGCACGTCAACCCCGGTATACCACATCGATCCAATTCACTCTATTCCTTGCCCTCCTTTCACCCTCCTGCATGTTCAGGCCCCGATCACACAAAATCTTTTTCACTTCATCTTTCCACCTCCAATTTGGTCTCCCACTTCTCCTCGTTCCCTCCACCTCCAACACATATATCCTCTTGGTCAATCTTTCCTCACTCATTCTCTCCATGTGCCCAAACCACTTCAAAACACCCTCTTCTGCTCTCTCAACCACTCTCTTTTCATTTCCACACATCTCTCTCACCCTTACGTTACTTACTCGACCAAACCACCTCACACCACACATTGTCCTCAAACATCTCATTTCCAGCACATCCATCCTCCTGCGCACAACTCTATCCATAGCCCACGCCTCGCAACCATACAACATTGTTGGAACCACTATTCCTTCAAACATACCCATTTTTGCTTTCCGAGATAATGTTCTCGACTTCCACACTTTCTTCAAGGCTCCCAGGATTTTCGCCCCCTCCCCCACCCTATGATCCACTTCCGCTTCCATGGTTCCATCCGCTGACAGATCCACTCCCAGATATCTAAAACTACTTCCTCCAGTTTTTCTCCATTCAAACTTGCCTCCCAATTGACTTGACCCTCAACCCTACTGTACCTAATCACCTTGCTCTTATTCACATTTACTCTTAAATTTCTTCTTTCACACACTTTACCGAACTGAGTCACCAGCTTCTGCAGTTTCTCACATGAATCAGCCACCAGCGCTGTATCATCAGCGAACAACAACTGACTCACTTCCCAAGCTCTCTCATTTACAACAGATTTCATATTTGCCCCTCTTTCCAAAACTATTGCATTTACCTCCCTAACAACCCCATCCATAAACAAATTAAACAACCATGCCGCAAACCTACATTCACTGAGAACCAATCACTTTCCTCTCTTCCTACACGTACACATGCCTTACATCCTCGATAAAAACTTTTCACTGCTTCTAACATCTTGCATCCCACACAATATATTATAAATACCTTCCACAGAGCATCTCTATCCAGTCTATCATATGCCTTCTCCAGATCCATAAATGCTACATACAAATCCATTTGCTTTTCTAAGTATTTCTCACATACATTCTTCAAAGCAAACACCTGATCCACACATCCTCTACCACTTCTGAAACCACACTGCTCTTCCCCAATCTGATGATGCTCTGTACATGACTTCACCCTCTCAATCAATACCCTCCCATATAATTTACCAGGAATACTCAACAAACTTATACCTCTGTAATTTGAGCACTCACTCTTATCCCCTTTGCCTTTGTACAATGGCACTATGCACGCATTCCGCCAATCCTCAGGCACCTCACCATGAGTCATACATACATTGAATAACCTTACCAACCAGTCAATAATACAGTCACCCCCTTTTTTAATAAATTCCACTGCAATACCATCCAAACCTTCTGCCTTGCCGGCTTTCATCTTCCGCAAAGCTTTTACTACCTCTTCTCTGTTTACCAAATCATTTTCCCTAACCCTCTCACTTTGCACACCACCTCGACCAAAACACCCTATATCTGCCACTCTATCATCAAACACATTCAACAAAGTATTGGGAAGTATTCTTTCTCCCCTATCCCCAGGGATTATACATATATGTATATATATATATATATATATATATATATATATATATATATATATATATATATATATATATATATATATATATATATATATATATATATATGTAATTCATACTTGCTGCCTTCAGCCATTCCCGTCGCCACCCCGCCACACATGAAATGACAATCCCCTCCCCCCGCACACGCGCGAGGTAGCGCTAGGAAAAGCCAACAAAGGCCACATTCGTTCACACTCAGTCTCTAGCTGTCATGTATAATGCACCGAAACCACAACTCCCTTTCCACATCCAGGCCACACAAAACTTTCAATGGTTTACCCCAGAAGCTTCACATGCTCTGCTTCAATTCATTGACAGCACGTCGACCCCCGTATACCACATTGTTCCAATCCACTCTATTCCTTGCACGCCTTTCACCCTCCTGCATGTTCAGGCCCCGATCGCTCAACGTATTTTTCACTCCATTCTTCCACCTCCAGTTTGGTGTCCCACTTCTCGTTCCCTCCTCCTCTGACACATATATCCTATTTGTCAATCTTTCCCCACATATTCTCTCCATGTGATCAAACCATTTCAATACACCTTCTTCTGCTCTCTCAACCACACTCTTTTTATTACCACACATCTCTCTTACCCTTTTATTACTTACTCGATCAAACCACTTCACACCATATATTGTCCTCAAACGTCTCATTTCCAACACATCCACCCTCCTTCGCACAACCCTATCTATATCCCACGCCTGGCAACCACATAACAGTGCTGGAACCACTTATCCTTCAAACATACCCATTTTTCCTTTCCGAGATAATGTTCTCGCCTCCCACGCATTTTCAACGTTCCCAGAACTTTCGCCCCCTCCCCCACCATGTGACTCACTTCCGCTTTCATGGTTCCATCCGCTGCCAAATCCACTAAAACACTTCACTTCCTAAAACACTTCACTTCCTCCAGTTTTTCTCCATTCAAACCTGCCTCTCAATTGACCTGTCCCTCAACACTACTGTACCTAATATCCTTGCTCTTATTCACATTTACTCTCAGCTTTCTTCTTTCACACACTTGACTAAACTCAGTAACCACTTTCTGCAATTTCTCACCCGAATCAACCACCAGCGGTGTATCATCAAAGGACAACAACTGACTCACTTCCCAAGCCCTCTCATACACAAGAGACTGCATACTTGCCCCTCTCTCCAAAACTCTTGTATTCACCTCCCTAACAACCCCATCCATAAACAAATTAAACAACCATAGAAATATCACGCACCCCTGCCGCAAACCGACATTCACTGGGAACCAATCACTTTCCACTCTTCCTACTCGTACTCTTCGTACCTTCCACAGAACATGTCTATCAACTCTATCATATGCCTTCTCCAGATCCATAAATGCTACATACAAATCCATTTGTTTTTCTAAGTATTTCTCACATACCTGATTATCTGTATGCTTATAGCTATAACTAAACTATATAGACGAACGTTCAGGTATATGTATGACTATTAGAATTGCAGAATATATTATTATATTATTATCATATTATATTATATTATATCATATTATATTATATTATATTATATTATATTATTATTATTATTATTATTATTATTATTATTATTATTTTTTTTTTTTTTTTTTTATACTTTGTCGCTGTCTCCCGCGTTTGCGAGGTAGCGCAAGGAAACAGACGAAAGAAATGGCCCAACCCCCCCCCCCCATACACATGTACATACACACGTCCACACACGCAAATATACATACCTACACAGCTTTCCATGGTTTACCCCAGACGCTTCACATGCCTTGCTTCAATCCACTGACAGCACGTCAACCCCTGTATACCACATGACTCCAATTCACTCTATTTCTTGCCCTCCTTTCACCCTCCTGCATGTTCAGGCCCCGATCACTCAAAATCTTTTTCACTCCATCTTTCCACCTCCAATTTGGTCTCCCTCTTCTCCTCGTTCCCTCCACCTCCGACACATATATCCTCTTGGTCAACCTCTCCTCACTCATTCTCTCCATGTGCCCAAACCATTTCAAAACACCCTCTTCTGCTCTCTCAACCACTCTCTTTTTATTTCCACACATCTCTCTTACCCTTACGTTACTTACTCGATCAAACCACCTCACACCACACATTGTCCTCAAACATCTCATTTCCAGCACATCCATCCTCTTGCGCACATCTCTATCCATAGCCCACGCCTCGCAACCATACAACATTGTTGGAACCACTATTCCCTCAAACATACCCATTTTTGCTTTCCGAGATAATGTTCTCGACTTCCACACATTTTTCAAGGCTCCCAAAAATTTTCGCCCCCTCCCCCACCCTATGATCCACTTCCGCTTCCATGGTTCCATCCGCTGACAGATCCACTCCCAGATATCTAAAACACTTCACTTCCTCCAGTTTTTCTCCATTCAAACTCACCTCCCAATTGACTTGACCCTCACCCCTACTGTACCTAATAACCTTGCTCTTATTCACATTTACTCTCAACTTTCTTCTTCCACACACTTTACCAAACTCAGTCACCAGCTTCTGCAGTTTCTCACATGAATCAGCCACCAGCGCTGTATCATCAGCGAACAACAACTGACTCACTTCCCAAGCTCTCTCATCCCCAACAGACTTCATACTTGCCCCTCTTTCCAGGACTCTTGCATTTACCTCCCTTACAACCCCATCCATAAACAAATTAAACAACCATGGAGACATCACACACCCCTGCCGCAAACCTACATTCACTGAGAACCAATCACTTTCCTCTCTTCCTACACGTACACATGCCTTACATCCTCGATAAAAACTTTTCACTGCTTCTAACAACTTGCCTCCCACACCATATATTCTTAATACCTTCCACAGAGCATCCCTATCAACTCTATCATATGCCTTCTCCAGATCCATAAATGCTACATACAAATCCATTTGCTTTTCTAAGTATTTCTCACATACATTCTTCAAAGCAAACACCTGATCCACACATCCTCTACCACTTCTGAAACCGCACTGCTCTTCCCCAATCTGATGGTCTGTACATGCCTTCACCCTCTCAATCAATACCCTCCCATATAATTTACCAGGAATACTCAACAAACTTATACCTCTGTAATTTGAGCACTCACTCTTATCCCCTTTGCCTTTGTACAATGGCACTATGCACGCATTCCGCCAATCCTCAGGCACCTCACCATGAGTCATACATACATTGAATAACCTTACCAACCAGTCAATAATACAGTCACCCCCTTTTTTAATAAATTCCACTGCAATACCATCCAAACCTTCTGCCTTGCCGGCTTTCATCTTCCGCAAAGCTTTTACTACCTCTTCTCTGTTTACCAAATCATTTTCCCTAACCCTCTCACTTTGCACACCACCTCGACCAAAACACCCTATATCTGCCACTCTGTCATCAGACACATTCAACAAACCTTCAAAATACTCATTCCATCTCCTTCTCACATCACCGCTACTTGTTATCACCTCCCCATTTACGCCCTTCACTGAAGTTCCCATTTGCTCCCTTGTCTTACGCACCCTATTTACCTCCTTCCAGAACATCTTTTTATTCTCCCTAAAATTTACTGATAGTCTTTCACCCCAACTCTCATTTGCCCTTTTTTTCACCTCTTGCACCTTTCTCTTGACCTCCTGTCTCTTTCTTTTATACTTCTCCCACTCAATTGCATTTTTTCCCTGCAAAAATCGTCCAAATGCCTCTCTCTTCTCTTTCACTAATACTCTTACTTCTTCATGCCACCACTCACTACCCTTTCTAAACAGCCCACCTCCCACTCTTCTCATGCCACAAGCATCTTTTGCGCAATCCATCACTGATTTCCTAAATACATCCCATTCCTCCCCCACTCCCCTTACTTCCATTGTTCTCACCTTTTTCCATTCTGTACACAGTCTCTCCTGGTACTTCCCCACACAGGTCTCCTTCCCAAGCTCACTTACTCTCACCACCTTCTTCACCCCAACATTCACTCCTCTTTTCTGAAAACCCATACTAATCTTCACCTTAGCCTCCACAAGATAATGATCAGACATCCCTCCAGTTGCACCTCTCAGCACATTAACATCCAAAAGTCTCTCTTTCGCACGCCTGTCAATTAACACGTAATCCAATAACGCTCTCTGGCCATCTCTCCTACTTACATAAGTATACTTATGTATATCTCGCTTTTTAAACCAGGTATTCCCAATCATCAGTCCTTTTTCAGCACATAAATCTACAAGCTCTTCACCATTTCCATTTACAACACTGAACACCCCATGCATACCAATTATTCCCTCAACTGCCACATTACTCACCTTTGCATTATTATCTTTATCATTATTATTATTATTATTATTATTATCATTATTATTATCATTATTATTATTATTATTATTATTATTATTATTATTATTATTATTATTTCTTCTTCTTATTATTATTGTTATTATTATCATTATTATTATTATTATTATTATTATTATTATTATCATTGTTATTATTTCTTTCATTATTATCATTATCATTATTATCACCATCATTACTATTAATTTTATCATCATTATTATCATCAATATTATTATATTGTAATCTGGATAAAGATTTGTTCCACCTTCCTCAGCGTATGTAAGAACTGCCCTCATTTGTAGCACTGAAGTGACACTGAAACATGGGGTCGTATGAGAATATGGATAACATGATCTAAGGTATAAAACATGACATTCAAATATGATGACCATCCCATAAAGTACAGTGCAATATGTAGGAAACACATCCAATCATCGTTCATTGTAATGGATTCCAAACCATAATGTAGGGAGAGAAATAATGTCTATTCCTAGAGCATAGAAGCATTACGACTTTTATTCGATAGTCTTATAATAATGCTAATACCATACGGTATGACGTCATATCTCTTCAGTACTTTGTCTTTGCTAAATCTGTACGACAACGACCCAATGAATTCGATAACTTGTCCCCACAAGAAAAAATACCTTCCATGTTTGAGAACATAACCATAATCATTCTAGTACATCAACTTCCCGGTTCAGTACGATGACGTCTATGTGCTGTGGTAGCTCAATCATTGAGTGACATGACTTACCATTTGAAGAGTGTAGTTTGGCTCCTTGAAAAAAGAAAATAGAAATAATTTTTCAGGTTATCTGACCCAAATGTCTCAAACCATTATCCAATCTGCTCAACTCAGCAGATAATGCACAGGTGAGCAGGGAGATAATGCCATCGTCTCTATGATAGTGAAGTGTCTCCATCTTCAGGTAATCTGACTTGCTAAAATAGTATCTTCTGCTCTCATTCCTGCGACATCTTTCCCAACATTCTTACTTTAGAATTCCAAATTATGCGGCTGCCTCTCTCTCTCTCTCTCTCTCTCTCTCTCTCTCTCTCTCTCTCTCTCTCTCTCTCTCTCTCTCTCTCTCTCTCTCTCTCTCTCTCTCTCTCTCTCTCTCTCTCTCTCTCTCTCTCTCTCTCTCTCTCTCTCTCTCTCCATAAATGCTACATACAAATCCAATTGTTTTTCTAAGTATCTCTCACATACATTCTTCAAAGCAAACACCTGATCCACACATCCTCTACCACTTGTGAAGCCGTATTGTTCTTCCCCAATCTTATGCTTTGCACATGCCCTTACCCTCGCAGTCAATACCCTCCCAGGAATACTCAACAAACGTATGCCTCTGTAGTTTGAGCACTCATATATATACATACATACATATATATATATATATATATATATATATATATATATATATATATATATATATATATATATATATATATATATATATATATATATATATATATATATATATATATATATATGTATTGGAAAGGATCACAATTTTGCGCGTGATCAAGATATTCCTATGAGTCCACGGGGAAAATGAAACACGAAAGGTTCCCAAGTGCACTTTCGTGTAATAATCGCATCATCAGGGGAGACACAAGAGAGAAATATAACAGTCAGTTGATATACATCGAAGAGACGAAGCTAGGACGCCATTTGGTAAACATGGTAAACACTTGGGATCTTATAGTTTTTCTATTTCCTGTTGGTTATCAGCACTGTGAACGATTGCAATATATATATATATATATATATATATATATATATATATATATATATATATATATATATATATATGAAAAAGAGAATATCACTTGCGAGTGACGGTACAACTCTTAAATAGTAATACAGAAATGAGAGTGAATATCCATACTAAATTTTCCATTCATCTCTAAGTGGTCCGTAAGTCTATGTGAGGTAAAAATGGAATGGGAGAGAGAGCATTTCCTCTCCAGAACTTGAAAGACAATGTTTCTCTCTCTGAACTAGTGGCAAGTTGCGTTTATCAGGTTCAGGACAGTGAGAGTTTGTTGGCTCAACCTGGAGAATCTTTTCCAGCCCAACGAGCCATGTTTGCAGCAGCAAGGGAAGCTCCAGGTGTGGACCATTCCTTCTGCCGCCTCACACCAGCTGGGTAATGATACAACACAAGCAGGAAGAGCCATAACTTTGGCTAAAGAGAAAGAAAAAGTGCACGGATGCAATTAACAAGTTTATTAATTAACAAGTTTTAACTCACTTTTTCTCCTCTGGAGAAAAGTTTTCTTTTTTTTTTTGATATACAAATTCTTATTACTGGCACATGTGATGAAAACCTCTGGTTACCATCATATGAGTTCACGATCCACCCAGGTAAAATGCACAGATATATACACTTAGATTCTTTTGCATTCTAAGGAAAAGATGAAAGAACATATAAGCCTAATCGAAAACCAATTCAGGACAAAATTTCTCCCAGTGGATCGTTACTTATTGACACGGAAACTTGAACACAGTCAGGGACGATATCGAGAATATCTGTTACCGGAGATCCCTTATCAGACCGATCGTCACTGTGGCCATCGTTGCTACGACCCAAGACATCATCGCTCCAAGATGATACCTGAAGATGTTCGTCGTAGACAGCACTTGATACCGAAGCCAAAAACTCTGCCAAAGACTGAGGAGCCGGTGAACAAGTCTCTTGGCTTTTATTGAGGAATATAAATCAACATATCAACTATATATAACCAACCATTAATTCTCAAGTAAAATATAAAGCTGACCCCTGCCTCGCACTTCAGTAACCTCTTCTCAATTATCCCCTCACCCTCAACAAATATAACATGGACAAACAATTTACACACACTGATATAACCTGACAAACACTATACAACCGCCTTCTGAAGCACTTAATTCTTAGTTTAATCATGTTTAAAAAAAATGATAGCCATTTGATTGACTGGAGTAACCCTGATTCGGTTATCAACTGTAATTCCTTCAACATGAGAAATATCAATGGATCTTCTGTTATAGAATTCACAAAGATTTGTAACGCTGATTTTAGTGAAGGTTTATACGAACTGGATTGCTTTGTCGTTAGCAGAATTCGTAAACAGTTCTCTTTGCTGTCCATACAATAAGATTCTATGGCAGGCATGATGCCAGATCCGAACACCAACCCGAACACCACCATCAGATAATGCTTGTTTACCAATGGCGTCTGAGATACGTCTTTTCCTTTTATATCAGCTGACTGTTTTACGTCTTTCATCTCATTTTTGCATCTCCCCTGACAATGTGATCACTACATGAAAGTGCTCTTGGGAACTTATCGTGCTTCATTTTCCTCTTGGTTATCGGCATATATGTAGAGAAAGGTGCAAGAGGTGAAAAAGAGGGTAATTGAGAGCTGGAGTAAGAGAGCATCATTAAATTTTAGGGATGATAAAAAGATGTTTTGGAAGGAGGTAAATAAAGTGCGTAAGACAAGAGAACAAAAGGAGACATAGGTGAAGGGAGCAAATGGGTATGTAATAACAAGTAGTGATGAACTGAAAAGGAGATCGAGTGTGTATTTTGAAGGTTTGTTGAATGTATTTGATGATAGAGTGGCAGGTATAGGGTGTTTTGGTCGGGGTGGTGTGCGAAGAGAGGGGGTCAGGGAGAATGGTTTGATAAACATAGAAGAGGTAGTGAAAACTTTGCAGAAGATGGAAGCCGGCAAGGCGGGGGGTTTGGATGGTATTGCAGTGGAATTCATTAGGGGGTGACTGTGTTGTTAATCGGTTGGCAAGGATATTCACTGTATGTAGGGATCATGGTGAAGTGCCTGAGGATTGGCGGAATGCGTGCATAGGTGCCATTGTACGAAGGCTAAGGGGATAAAGGTGAGTGTTCAAATTAAGGAGGCATAAGTTTATTGAGTATTCCTGGGAAATTATATGAAACGTTATTGAGTGAGAGTGTAAAGGCATGTACAGAGCATCAGATTGGAGAATAGCAGTGTGGTTTCAGAAGTGGTAGAGGATGTGTGAATCAGGTGTTTGCTTTGAAGAATGTATGTGAGAAACACTTAGAAAAACAGATGGATTTCTATGTAGCATTTATGGATCTGGAGATGGCACACATAAACGCCCACACTCGCACATATACATACATATACATACACACACATATACATATATATACACACATGTACATATCCATACTTGCTTGCCTTCTTCCATTCTCGTCGCCACCCCGCCACACACGAAATAGATCCCCCCCCTCCCAATTTTCCAGCGAGGCAGCGCCAGGAACAGACTAAAAACGCCACATTCAGTCTCTAGCAGTCATGGGTAATGCACCGAAGCCACAGCTTCCTTTCCACATCCAGGCCCCACACACCTTTCCATGGTTTACCCAGACGTTTCACATGCCCTGGTTCAATTTCTATTTCACTCTATTCCGTGCACGCCTTTCACCCTCTTGCATGTTCAGGCCCCGATCACTCAAAATCTTTTTCACTCCATCCTTTCACCTCCAATTTGGTCTCCCGCTTCTTCTTGTTCCCTCCACCTCTGACATATATATCCTCTTTCTCAATCTTTCCTCACTCATTCTATCCATATGTCCAAACCATTTCATTTCCAAAACATCCACTCTCCACCATATAACCCATGCCTCGTAACCATATGATAAACACACACACACCACACACACACACACACACACACACACACACACACACACACAAACACACACATTTTTGAATAAGTAGATGTATAAACAGAAAGATAGATAGATAGATAGATAGGCAGACGGACTGAGATGAATGTAAATAGAGGCACATAACCCATATTGCTTGATATTACAATAACAATACCCTCTGCACACGTACATAATACATACTTAATGATGGCTCAATTTTCGACATATTCCCCCAGATTAATATTTAATATACTCTGTTAATTAACGTATACGTGATCAAATAATACCAGAACCATCTGTTGTCACTTATTGTTCTAGCCATTGTTTTGAATACCAATGAGCAACTCGTTGATTCCGAAGCGAAATGGTCATGAATTAATTATAATCATGCAACGCACCCAACACACATACACGGGAGGTCACTTATAGTTGATCCATTTGGTACATGTCCACCAGATCAGAGCATTACTGGAAAAACGCTCTCATAGTTCCATTTGTTGGCCAGCCGATATAGGAAACAGTGATTAATATTTGTTGCTATTCAAGGTTGAACCAGTGACTTGTTGCTGAAATAAGAATTATTTTTTACAAAAAACGATCATATTTGAACGAATTAGTGACCCTTTTATTTTCAGTAAAGGCAGGCTGGAAACATGAATGAAAAAGCAAGGAGGACAGAAGTTGTGGAGTGAAGGAACAAGGGTACGAAACACGAACATAAAAGCTTTGTGAATAGAAGTATGGTGTTGAGGAATGGTGGTTGGGTTAGTTAGGTGGTTGGTTGGTGGTCTGGGCTTTGCGTCTTATCAACTATTAGAGTCGTTAAGGCCGTCATCGTCAAACTATATCCACCAACCGAAAAATCTGTAGCACCTTTTGGTGTTGCAGATTTTTCTAAAGCCACATACGCAACACAAGCAGCCCTTATGGAATAGAAGGGAGAGCTGATATTTCAAAGAGGAATTATGAACAGGTGAAAGATATCAAGATGATTACTGATATCAGATGCCTGAGCAAGACTGCAAGTATACTGGGAAAATCTCTATGTGTTATTGTTGCCTTTCCATTTTTTGTTGTCATAAGGTAAACAGTTTATGGTCTGGGAACTAGAAATCTGTAATCCATTGCACTGTCAGAGAGAAAGAATTGAAAAAAAGATGGATTTGCAGTTGATTACTAAACGTATCAACATAATTTCATATAAATGATACACTTCAGTGATGTGAACGAGTGAAATACATACCGGATGAGAGAGGCAGCCTGATGAGGTCCCACACACCGTCAGCAACAGGCCTGGAGGTTAAAGCTGAGCACGATACGGGTACAGAAGCAATCAAGGAACCCTCCAGGATCCGTTTAATTTAGGACGTCCACTAAAGTTAAAATGAGCATTGCTGATGCTTGATGAATACAGTGCAGGGGCAGCATATCATGACCAATGAAATACGCTCTGAAATAGGTTTACTCACTTGCACTGCTGATGGCATGTTAACTAAGAGGATATTCTGTACATTAGCAGAGATTAGAAATGCTAAAGGAACACTTGACATACTGCATAGATTCGAAATATGACCTAAGAAACGTATTGAACGGTCCTTGCATAATCTATCCTCCGTAGAGATATCAAGACTCTAGTATATCTTGAATCATTTATTTACCTTCATACACAGAGGCTAGAAATTATATGTAAAATGGAGTCTCGAACTGTGCTTACGTCGTGTACACGGGATGGAGTAAATTGGAGCGATATGGTATGCAGGGAGCGACATACTGTAGGTGGACTGACCTAGGGCATGTTATGCGGCCGGGCGAAGCACTGATAGGTATATAGATCTGGTTGTCGATTGGAGGCTCTGATTTCGGTGCATTACGCTTAACAGCGAGAGAATGGACGTGAGCAAATGAGACCTTTCCTTTGTATGTTTCACAGGAAACTGCGCACAGGTATGAATCATTTTTTTCATGATTGATCATACTTGGTTTGAGGTGGTTGATCGAGTAAGTAATAAACGGGTTAGAGGGATGTGTGGAAATAAAAGAGTGTGGCTGAGAGAGCAGAAGAGGGTGTGCTGAAATGGTTGGGACATATGGAGAGAATGAGTGAGGATAGGCTGACAAATATGTGTTAGAGGTGGAGGGAACAAGGAGAAGCGGGTGGCCAAACTGGAGGTGGAAGGATGGAGTGAAAACGATTTTGAGCGATCGGGGCCTGAACATACATGAAAGTGAAAGGCGTGCAGGGGATAGTGAATTGGAACGATGTGGTATACCGGGGTCGACGTGCTGTCAGTGGACTGAACCAGGGCATGTGAAACTTCTGGCGTAAACCATGGAAAGGCCTGTGGGGCCTGGATGTGGTGGATATGGGGCTGCAGTTTCAATGCATTACACATTACAGCTAGGGACTGAGTGTGAATGAATGTGTCCTTTTTTTTGTCTTTTTTTTCTGGCGCTACCTCGCTGAAAGGAAGGGGACGGGTGTAGGGGGGTGGGGGTGGGGGGAGGGGGGTAGCGTGCTGTTTCCTGTAGGGCGGGGTGGCGCCAGGAATGGAAGAAGGCTAGCATGTGTGAATACATGTGTGTGCAATATGCATATGTCTGTGTATATCTTGATATGTATATCTATATGCATGTATATATACATGTATGGGCGTTTATGTATATATGTGTGTATATGAAGGGACAGCTCTTTCTTCGTCTTTTTCCTGGCGCTAACTTGCTGACGTGGGAAACGGCTATCAGATATTATAATGATGATAATAAAATGATTGTAATATGATACATATATATATATATATATGTACACACGAACAAAGTGAATATGAACACGCACCTTCATAGAACATACAAGCCTACAACAACCAGGATCGAACCTGGGACCTCTGTACAACAGGTGGGAGCACTACCGCTAGGCTATGGCTGCTGGAGGTTTGTATGTTCCATGAAGGTGCGCGTTCATATGCACTTTGTTCGTATTCATATACCTCCGCGTTGTACAATTAGGTTCGGTAAAATGTTATCTGCTGGCTGTGTGAGCCTGATGGGAAATGACCGGTGTAGACTCTGTTGCTCACCAACGTGAGACGAAGGGTATTTGAGTGCATAGTATTCGAATAGACATTTGCCTGTTAGGGCCGACCATAGCCCAGCGGCAGCGCTCCCGCCTGTTGCACAGGGGTCCCGGGTTCGATCCTGGCTGTTGGAGGTTTGTATGTTCTATGAAGGTGCGCGTTCATCAGGAGAGATACAAGAGAGAAATATAACAGTCAGCTGATATACAACGAAGAGATGTAGCTAGGACGCCATTTCGTAAACATCGCATGTTCGAGGTGAATGTCCGTTAACGGCAAGGGTGCGTGATGTCTCCATGGTTGTTTAATTTGTTTATGGATTGGGTGGTTACGGAGGTGATTGCAAGAGTTTTGGAGAGAGGGGCAAGTGTGCAGTATGTTGTGGATGAGAAGGCTTTGGACGTGAGTCAGTTGTTAGTCGCTGATGATACAACGTTAGTGGCTGATTGGGGTGATATAGCAGAAGCTGTTGACTGAGTTTGGTAAAGTGTGTGAAAGAAGAAAGCTGAGAGTAAATGTGAATTAAAACAAGGTTATTAGGTACAGTAGGGTTGAGGGACAAATCATTTGGGAGGTAAGTTCGAATGGAAAAAAAACTGGAGGAAGTGAAGTGTTTTACGTATCTGGGAGTGGATTTGGCAGCAGATGGAACCATGGAAGCGGAAGTGAGTCGCAGGTTGGGGGAGGGGGCGAAAGCTCTGGAAGCGTTGAAGAATGTGTCGAAGGCGAGTGCATTATCTCGGAAAGCAAAAATGGGTATGTTTGAAGGAATAGTGGTTCCAGCAATGTTATATGGTTGCCAGGCGTGGGCTGTAGATAGGGTTGTGCGGAGGAGGGTGGATGTGTTGGAGATGAGATGTTTGAGGACAGTATGTGGTGTGAGGTTATTTGATCGAGTAAGTAATGAAAGGGTAAGGGAGATGTGTGGTAATAAAAAGAGTGTGGTTGAGAGAGCAGAAGAAGGTGAATTGAAATAGTTTGGTCACATGGAGGGAATGAGTGAGGAAAGATATACAAAGATCATATATGTGTCTGAGGTGGAGGGAACGAGGAGAAGTGGGAGACCTAATTGGAGGTGGAAAGATGGAGTGAAAAAGATTTTGAGTGATCGGGGCCTGAACATGCAGGAGGGTGAAAGGCGGGCAAGGAATAGAGTGAACTGGAACGATATGGTATACCGGAGTCGACGTGCTGTCAATGGATTGAACCAGGGCATGTGAAGCGTCGGGGGTAAACCATGGAAAGTTCTGTGGGGTCTGGATGTGGAAAGGGAGCTGTGGTTTCGGTGCATTATTACATGACAGCTAGAGACTGAGTGTGAACGAATGGGGCCTTTGTTGTCTTTTCCTAGCGCGACCTCGCGCACATGAGGGGGGAGGGGATTGTTATTTCATGTGTGGCGAGGTGGCGATGGGAATGAATAAAGGCAGACAGTATGAATTATGTACATGTGTATATGTGTATATGTCTGTGTGTGTATATATATGTATACGTTGAGATGTATAGGTATGTATATTTGCGTGTGTGGACGTGTATGTATATACATGTGTATGTGGGCGGGTTGGGCCATTCTTTCGTCTGTTTCCTTGCGCCACCTCGCTAACGCGGGAGACAGCGACAAAGCAAAATAGATAAATAAATAATATATATATATATATATATATATATATATATATATATATAGATAGATAGATAGATAGATAGATAGATAGATAGATAGATAGATAGATAGATAGATAGACAGATCAGTGCATAGATAAATACATATATAAACTTTTTTCATCGCCTCTCGCTGTATCTAGTCTTAGCAAGGTTGTGTTGGGATCAGAACAAAGTTGTCATTTGCAAACATTTACTCTTTACTTGCCATGTATAACGCACCTAAACTGAAATCAGAGCGTGCCATACACAGCTAAGCCCCACAGACTATTCCTTGGTTTCCCATGATAACTTCGCATGCCCTGGTTCTGCCCAGTGACAGCACGTCTCTTCCCATATAACCCATCATTCCGATTCATCATATCCTCTGCATGTTTCACACCCTCCTGAATGTTAAACCCAGGATATCTTAAAGCCTCTTACACTCTATCCTTCCATCTGTTTTGCGATCTACCCTTTCGCCGTGCTCCCTCCATTTCACGTAACCCTCTTCATCAGTCTTTCTTCACTCATCCTTTACGTATGTCCAAACCATTTCAGCATATCCCAGTCAGCTATCACAATCAGCCAGAGTTTATTGCAACAACTTCCCACACTGTCATTCCATATTGATCAGCCCGCCCTAAACCACATTTAGAGCCCAAGACTCATATCTACACAACACCGTTGGGACTGATGTATCTTCAAACATACCAATATTTGCCCTAACAGATAGCGACCTCTCATTTAACACATTCTTCTGTGGCTCCAGGACCTTAGTCCCTACTCCCAACCTATCATTCAAGTTCTATGATTGCATGAGCTGCCGTGTCAACTCCCATGTCCCCAAAGCTCTCTACTTTCTCCATGTTTGAACCTTTTAAGATTATTCTCAATCCGTCCTGTCTCTTCCCCATACCACATCACATCACCTTACTTTTGTGTACATGCACTCCCAACTTTCTCCTTTGGCACAGTCTGTCAGCAACCCCTGAAGATGTTCTTTGGAGTCTGCCACGAGAACGTCGCCATCTGCAGATAGATTCACTCCCAGGTCCCCCACTTCTTATCATACCCTAGACCTGCCTTTCACCCTCTAGTCCTTGCTGCATCCTTTAACAGATCAACCATGGTGACATCACACATCCTTGACACATACCCATCTTCACCGAGAGCTACCCTATCCCTCCCTCTTCACATAAATTCCTTCCTCTTCTGTTAAAAAACTCAACGCATCCTCCAACTTACCTTTTACCCATATACTCGTCATTCCTTTCACATAGCCTCTTAGCCAATCGTATCAAACGCAATTTCCAGATTCATAGATAAAACATAAAATCATTTTCTTTCTCCAAGTTGAATACATCCTTGTTTTGCCACTATTCATCCCTTGAGAAAATTGATTCAGGAAAAAAAGGATGTCCATCTCTCCCTTCTCTCCTGCGTCTATCTGACGCCTTTTACGACAAGCAGGAGATATCTTTATTGGATGATTGATAAATAAACAATGGAGATCACTGATTATAAACCTAAGATAACTGATGGATACCAAAAGGACAAATGTGAACAAGAATTCACGTTTTTATTTGGGCTTTGGGAACAAGAAGAACGTGAAATGTACAGCAAATACTGAATGAATTTATGCTAAATAGTTGTTGAGCTGCATGGCAACGTTGGCCTTGGTTTAGATAACTGGTCACCTGAAAGACAGCCTCTCATTCGCATATTTCAAAAATCTTGTCCGAGCAGCTGGAGCTGATCAAATTGCTCAATAGCTTTTCATTCTATTAAACAGACGTCCAGTTTGTTGAGCAGCTGTCAAGTCTGCTGAAGAGTTAAATCATTTCATGTCAAATTTTTGTCAATAAATCGAGAGTACCCAATTCTCCACAGAGAGGAGGGAGAGGTGATGATCCATGCACAAGACTAGTGCAGACACACACCTGCGCTCATGTGGGTGTGCAAACGTCCATAAACAGATGCGCGCAAACACATACAAAAACAAGTACAAAATCAAGTACACACACACACACACACACACACACACACACACACATGCTCACATGCTCACATGCCATGCATTTTGTAAAAGCGGATCCACTGCTCAGATTAGGATATTTTTGAAATTCCCGACCTACCATTAAAGCACTGTTTTAACGAGTCATTAAACTGCAGGTAATGGACCAACGCCTGGGTGCTCGCTGCCACATGTTATGTTTTAACTAGCACCACATCTCTACACACTGCCTGGTATTTTACCTCCCAGAAGATCTTCCTCACCAACGAAACAAGCTGATGCTAATCTGTGTCTCACTGGAGATCTTCGCACGTACAAGAAGCCGAAGAAATATAAGGAGAGTATTACGTAAAGCATCTTCCTCAGGTACTGTGATGGTGTTATTAATGGACGTGTATCTTGCTCAGGGAGGCCACCCATTTCCGTGGGTTGGGAAGCCAGAGACCCCGATCACACCCTCCAGGTGGCTCGGTGAGGGAAGGATGGGCGCACGCTCATCCCACACCCTCAAGAGACTCCCAAGTGCGCTGATCCAGTACGGACACAGGTTCCCTCTGCACCACTCGAAGGGTCTGGAAAAGTTAGTTGGAAGCGAAGGTTCTGATGGTACTCGACGAGGTGAGAAGGACCCAGGGAATATAGACAGTTGGCTGTAAGATCTCTCCACAGTACAGTTGCTGTAACTCACAAGAACGTGGTGAGTCCCCGATTTACTCTGTTATGCACACCACTAATCTGTTGCCAATTCCATTTTTTTTCTTTGGTCAAGTGAAAAATAGTATGTAAAGAGATGTGTGTGTGTGTGTGTGTGTGTGTGTGTGTGCGTGTTTTGGGGGTCGGGTGGGGTGGGGTTGGGGTGAGGGGGCTCTACATATCTCAATATGATATCAATATAAGTGATTTCTCAATATCTCAATATGATATCAATATAAGTGATTTCTGGCCGTGATCAGCACCTGTCAGCTAGGTCGCTGACCTCTACCAGGAACTTTAGTATCAGAGTTTGTGACTAAGACCTCGGACCGACTTCCTACCCAGTTATCGATGGATGAAAACTCTGAGAGGACAGCTGGGTGATATAGGGTGAGGAAGAACCCCCTGGCTCGGCAGAATCTCAGGTCATGGATAATACTCGCGCCAGAGACTGTGGGAGCGTTGGCCGCCCCTCGCGTCTGCAGTGATGATGGTGTCACGAGCATCGGATCGCTGGCACCTCTCACGTCTGTGGTGCCAGAGGCTGCAGGAGCCTCATCATATCTCTGGTCTCAGGTCATAATGACTACGAATGTTCTGAGACAGAGAGATCATCTCCTGATATATTACTACAATAGGGACAGAACTTGTGGTAAAATCATCATCTCTGAGACTTCCAGTGACATCGGCGACAGAAGGTGGTGAGGCGACACCATCCTCCAGGCCTTGGGTGATAATTCCGCCATAAATTGCAGTAGCAGCGTCGGATTTCCTGACGTCATTCAGTCCTATCTACACTGACGTCATCCCAGCCAGAGCTCAGGGATAGGACAATCATCTGATGACGTCTGCCAGTATCCGTGTAGGTGTGTCTTTACAAAAAAAAAAAAAAAAAGAACCAGAGAGCTTATATAACTTCCCTCCCAGCCTCTGGTCGTCTAATCTGATATGCTTTACCCAAGAGGAACAGAGTGGACGAGGCCATAGCAACTGGTGTGTGTGTGTGTGTGTGTGTGTGTGTGTGTGTGCAAGATGACCACCATGGACTGAGAGAGGATGTGGTAAGGTTGATCGATCCATCATATCCTTAATAAGCTTTCATTACTAAGCGGTATTGTAGAGATGCCTGAACAGATAGATTAAAACCGTTTACATGATACGCCAAGTGTATGTGAGGGATGTCAGTACAAATTGTATTCTCTCTCTCTCTCTCTCTCTCTCTCTCTCTCTCTCTCTCTCTCTCTCTCTCTCTCTCTCTCTCTCTCTCTCTCTCTCTCTCTCTCTCTCTCTCTCTCTCTCTCTGCACCTATCACCTCACAGCGCCTGCTTCAACTCAGCTTATTTGGTCCACTGGAAGAGCTACCAGGCGGACTTCCAGGGTCCAGGTGCTGTCCCCTTCCTTTGTTGACAAAGTCCATCGCAGATTTTCTCGTGCGTGCCGAGAGTAAACAAACTGCCTCCAACACATCTGTATACACCATAAAATCATGTGAGAGAGTCATTCAGTGGAACGAGTGTACCAGAACATGAATTACATTTCAATATTTGTAATGTATATTGATACACATTTTACGGATTTTTGATATTTTGGACTTAGCAGTACCGGTTCTTTAAAACTACAGATTTTTAAAGTTTGAGGGACATATTCAGTACAACCAAATCAAACTTAAGAGCTTTACCTTTTGACAGATCATAGAATATATAAGACAAAGTGAAATCTGAAGTGATCTAGGCATGACGAAA
Organism: Panulirus ornatus; assembly: GCF_036320965.1. Classification (NCBI taxonomy): domain Eukaryota; kingdom Metazoa; phylum Arthropoda; class Malacostraca; order Decapoda; family Palinuridae; genus Panulirus; species Panulirus ornatus. Next base: position 47,021,103 of record NC_092236.1, on the reverse strand, counting down.
TTTTATGTCTTTTGTACAATACTCGGCTCTCTCTTATATAACTTCATCATATTGTGGTTACAAAACCCAACAGAGATATTTTAAGGTTCCTACAGATAAGTTGCGCTACGGATAACTAGTTTCTATGTAAGTTGTGGCGCCATGGGACAGAAGAAAAAGAATACTTCCCACGTGTTCCCTGCGTGTCGTAGGAGGTGACTAAAAGGGGAGGGAGCGGGGGCCTGGAAATCCTCCCCTCCGCTTTTATTTTTCCAAAATAAGGAACAGAGAAGAAGCTAAGAGAGGGGTTTCCCCTTTAAAGTTCGGTCATCTGTTCTGGAACGCTATCTCGCTAACGCGGAAAATGACGAATATTTATGAAAAAATATGTACATTTCATCTGCCAACCCCTAGGTGTGGATGAAAATCTGGGCTGACTGTGGACCGACTGCCGCGACCAGGATTCGAACCTATCTGCTCGACCCTGGGCGGCCCGTGAATGTGTCACCTTTAGGAACCCAAACCGATACACCACAGAACTTATATAATGCAAATAAACAGACTGCATATGTAAGAATATCAGCTGCTCTGGTATGAACTCTTATGAAACAATTTTTCAAGTATTTCAAACTCATACAACTACCAAACGTTGAACATGGCAGAAAAATGTACGCTATATTTCAAGTATTTCAAACTCGCATAAGTATCCGAGGATGAGCATGGCAGCAAAGTGTTGTGAAGGATCACATACTTGAAAGCGAAAAATAAGATAACGTTACTGGTGCCAGAGTTTCTATAACGGGCGTGCCCACGCCAGCTTTAAAACAACACCAGATTTTTGACCATGAAGAAGGAGTCTCCGCATTTTCCCCCACCAGTTATATTTACCCAGTGAGGTAACATTTCGAAATCAAAACTCCCGTATTTCCAGGTGTTGCTGCCTCCACCAACATGTACCAAGACTTGTTTTTTTTCTACTGATATTTCAAAACACAGAAATACAGAAAAAGTGAACAAAGGATATCATTTGGTCTGACCCATATCATTATGTGAAATAAACATAAGCATTTAAACTCACATAGGTGGAATATGTCTTAGAAGGAAAAATAAATGTTTATGACGAAGGTTCTTGAAATTTAACTATTTTCCTGAGCTGGCTTCTCCCATCCCAGTGTTCTCAGATTATCCATAACGTATAGACAATGGAGCACAGAATTTAAGAACAAAATTCTCATTTTCTATCCTCTATGGATTCGTTTCCCGTCTCGAAAAACAATATGTTATACCCAGATGAAGGCCACATCGATGTGTGCACCAGGGGAAGTAAATGGCATCTCGAGATATTCAGAAGATATGACGACATGTTCACATAGAGAGGATAACCTGCAGTGATATAGAGCCACTCACTCACACACAGACAAACAGAGCCAGCACACTAACTCACCTGCAAACAGTCTAACAACTGAGACTTGGTAATGTAATGAATGACCTCGATTATGTCAACATTCCTCAGAAGTCCTTCCAGTATGAGCGTACCATCCTGGTTATCTCATGTACGATAATTCCCAGAATATAGATTTCAGTGTATGTTCTTGTGTCTTCAGTCATTCTGTGTTTTCCTTCAGACAATATTTCACTAATGTATGGCTTAGTTTGTGAATAATCATCGCAAGTTCTCGCAGTGTTATATTCAGGTAGACAACATCTGCGTCTATGTGACACAAAATTCAGGTATCAACTGAACCTAGGAGAGAACGCTACACTCACGCTAAAGCATAAAGTAGGGTACAGAGTGTAGAAGCCATACATCCCACAAACATATTCTCCTGCATGGTAGTCAGGCGATGCTTTGGGATCATGGCCGAAAAGGGGTTCATAAGGGCGAAAACAGGAAGACTTAGACGATTTTGAGGAGTATCACTAATATATATATATATATATATATATATATATATATATATATATATATATATATATATATATATATATATATATATATTTTTTTTTTTGCTTTGTCGCTGTCTCCCGCGTTTGCGAGGTAGCGCAAGGAAACAGACGAAAGAAATGGCCCAACCCACCCCCATACACATGCCTTGATTCAATCCACTGACAGCACGTCAACCCCGGTATACCACATCGCTCCAATTCACTCTATTCTTTGCCCTCCTTTCACCCTCCTGCATGTTCAGGCCCCGATCACACAAAATCTTTTTCACTCCATCTTTCCACCTCCAATTTGGTCTCCCTCTTCTCCTCGTTCCCTCCACCTCCGACACATATATCCTCTTGGTCAATCTTTCCTCACTCATTCTCTCCATGTGACCAAACCATTTCAAAACACCCTCTTCTGCTCTCTCAACCACGCTCTTTTTATTTCCACACATCTCTCTTACCCTTACGTTACTTACTCGATCAAACCACCTCACACCACACATTGTCCTCAAACATCTCATTTCCAGCACATCCATCCTCCTGCGCACAACTCTATCCATAGTCCACGCCTCGCAACCATACAACATTGTTGGAACCACTATTCCTTCAAACATACCCATTTTTGCTTTCCGAGATAATGTTCTCGACTTCCACACATATATATTAGAAAGGATCCCAATTTTGCGCGTGATCAAGATATTCCTATGAGTCCACGAGGAAAGTGAAACACGAAAAGTTCCCAAGTGCACTTTCGTGTAATAATCACATCATCAGGGGAGACACAACAGAGAAATATAACAGTCAGTTGTTACATTTCTCTCTTGTCTCTCCCCTGATGATGTGATTATTACACGAAAGCGCACTTGGGAACTTTTCGTGTTTCATTTTCCCCGTGGACTCATAGGAATATATATATATATATATATATATATATATATATATATATATATATATATATATATATATATATATATATATATATATATATATATAAACCATGGAAAGCTGTGTAGGTATGTATATTTGCGTGTGTGGACGTATGTCTATACATGTGTATGAGGGTGGGTTGGGCCATTTCTTTAGTCTGTTTCCTTGCGCTACCTCGCAAACGCGGGAGACGCGACAAAGCAAAAAAAAAAAAAAAAAAAAAAAAAAAAAAAAAAAATATATATATATATATATATATATATATATATATATATATATATATATATATATACCGGAGTGCAAAAATGGGTATGTTTGAAGGAGTAGTGGCTCCAACAATGTTATTTGGTTGCGAGGCGAGGGCTATAGATAGGGTTGTGCGGAGGAGGTTGGATATGTTGGAAATGAGATGTCTGAGGACAATATGTGGTGTGAGGTGGTTTGATCGAGTAAGTAATGATAGGGTAAGAGAGATGTGTGGTAGTAAAAAGAGTGTGGTTCAGAGAGCAGAAGAGGGTGTATTGAAATGGTTTGGTCACATAGAGAGAGTGAGTGAGGAAAGATTGACAAAGAGGATATATGAGGATATATATGTGTCAGAGGTGGAAGGAACGAGGAGAAGCGGAGGACCAAACTGGAGGTGGAAGGATGGAGTGAAAAAGATTTTGAGTGATCGGGGCCTGAACATACAGGAGGGTGAAAGGCGTGCAAGGAATAGAGTGAATTGGAACGATGTGGTATACCGGGGTCGACGTGCTGTCAATGGATTGAACCAGGGCGTGTGAAGCGTCTGGGGTAAACCATGGAAAGTTTTGTTGGACCTAGTTGTGGAAAGGGAGCTGTGGTTTCGATGCATTACACATGACAGGTAGAGACTGAGTGTGAACGAATGTGGCCTTTGTTGTCTTTTCCTAGCGCTACCTCGCGCGCGCGCAGGGGGAGGGGGATGCCATTTCATGAGTGGCGGGGTGGCGACGAAAATGGATGAAGGCAGCAAGTATGAATAACTACATGTGTATATATGTATATTTCTGTGTATGTATATGTATGTATGCGTTGATATTTTTAGGTATGTATATGTGCGTGTGTGGGCGTGTATATACATGAGTATATAGGTGGGTTGGGCCATTCGTCTGTTTCCTTGCGCTATTTCGCTAACGCGGGAGACAGCGACAAAGTATACTGAATGAATACAAAAAAAAGATATATATATATATATATATATATATATATATATATATATATATATATATATATATATATATATACATATATATATATATATATATATATATATATATATATATATATATATATATATATATATATATATATATATATATATATATATTTATATATATATATATATATATATATATATATATATATATATATATATATATATATATATATATATTTATATATATATATATATATATATATATATATATATATATATATATATATATATATATATATATATATATATATGTATATGAATGTAAGGAAGTGAGCTCCATACTAGTGTAGGTGAATCTGAAAGAAGGTTACGAGACGTGTGTATATTTGTGCTTGTACGCCTGGACACGAGAAGGACGGGGAAGACAGGTTAATGTTTTGGGAACAACTGAATAATCGTATCAGCAGTTTTGATGCAGGGGATCGGGTAATACTCACGAGTGATTTAGAAGCGAAAGTGAGTAATGTGGTAGGTAGTTGAGGGTACAACTGGGGTGGCATGGGGTTTTTGATAATGTGATGAGAAAAGGTGTGAAGTTATGAGCTAAATGAAGGACCTGTGATTGGGGATACTTGGTCTAAAATGAGGCACATACATGACAATACATTGGTGAGTAAATTCACTTCCTAGAGTACTTCATGTACTGTTCAAGATGTCTGTGAAGAGAGATAAAGTGCCGAGGGAGTGGAAAAGTACAAACGTCATACCTATGTATATGAACAAATTCTGAGAAGATGTACTAAACCAAAGAGTGGTCTTCCGACGAGTGTGATCTGTAAGGTGCTGAAATATATATATATAATCAGAAAGCTAAGGATGACATCCTGTGGAGAAGCAGTTATCTAACAGAGAGACAACACTGTTTTGAGAAAGGAACTCATGAGTAAGGTCCCTTTTGCTGAGATAGTAAACTCTGACTCAGACAATAGTGAAAGCTGGGTCGATTGTTTGTATTAGATTGCCAGACAGCATTTGGTGCTGCATCGAATGGAGGGTTGATTAAGAAGCTAGATCACCAGGCACGAGTAATGGAGGGACTCCCTCGATGGAGATAAGTTATGTTAGTGGATGACACAGGTCAGAGGAACCTTCTCCCACTAGGTTAAGATCACCAGTGCTGCAGGGTTCTGGTCTGGGACCATTACTCTTCTTGGTCTGTGTGAATGACTTTCCTGAAGGTATGAACTCCCGGATGGTATTTATAGATGACGCACTGGTCATGAAGGAATCTTAAAGCGAAGAGGATTGTATCAACTTCCAAGGAATCTTAGAGAGACTCCAATGTTGGTCTGATAAATGGTTAAAGAAATTCAACCCGAGCAAATGTAAAGTAATGAGGATGGGACACATTGACACATCTAAATATGAATATCATCTAGTGGGCTGTAAGCCACAGGAATGTTTGCGTGAAAGAGACTTGGAAGTTGACTTCGTCCTAGGGACGCATTCATGGGCCGCCTGGGATCGAGCCAGCGAAGGTTCGAATCCTGGTCGCAACAGCAGGTTCACAGTTAAACCAGCTGTTCATCCTCTCGTAGGGTCTCGTAGAAGAGATGGTTAACATAGCGTTCATTAGATGGCCTTGATTAGCACGTTCAGTTGCTATGCCGTCTCAGCGAACATAAAAGAAAAATGTCACCAGTGTCTCATATTGAGAAAGCAGTAATGAAGATATATTGTGTGATGTCAAATATTAGGCTAGAGTTCTGGACAAGAAAATACTCAGCAAGTTGTTTTCATCTAAGATTAGAATATGCTTCTCAGTTTTGGTCACCACACTTAAAGAAGAACGAAGGTCTGACAGAGAAGGTGAAGAAGAGGATAGCTAAGATGATGCAGGAATCAAGAAAACTTAGCTAGAAGGAAAGCCTAGAGGCCTTAAACCTGCTAACCATGTAAGAGAAGAAAAGTAATTGGTGACCTGATCACAACCTCTAAGTTTTCAAATCAATTTGCTGGAGTAGAGTGAACAGTTCTTCCCAATTTTGTTGGGAAGGATGTGAGTAAGCACTTCCATCGCAAAGAAGTAGTAGATAAATGAGATTAACCGAATGAGTAAATCCTAAATGCTGGCAGCATACAGAAATGTAAAAGATGAATGATAGTATAAATGGCTCAAGAGATGAGGCCCCCCACGAGTGTAAAACCCTTCCTGTTCTGCCCAGATAGGTAATTAGATAAACACAAAGTATATGTTATATACAGATGGGGAAGTCAGATACCCTCACACTGATAGAAAAAAAACTATATAAGCAAAAACCTCTATAACTTTAAACTTCAGTTGTCGTCTCGAAAGGGATTGTAGTCCTAGATTTTCTTATATCACTGGTGCAAAAGCAGTACCAGAGGTTCTGATGTTACTCTTTTAAGAAGAGGAGTTGTATTACACACAACATGAAAGATGAGATCACCTTATATTCTACAGTTAACATGTAACGGCATTATACTAAACTGTGAATAAAGTATAATACATGATACTCTGTATCATATAATGTACGACAAAATGCCAACAGATTAAAGGTTCTGATCTGTTCTTGAAGGAATCCAATCAACCGTCTAAAAGATGACAGAAAATCAAGTGTCTTATGATATCGCCTCGGCGCTTGATATACAGCGTAGCTCAAAATCTAACCTTAAACTTGTCTCTCGTGTCAGACAGTAAAATATTTGATAAGTTCCATTCCTCGTAGCGACGTTAGTGGAAGGATTGGACCAGCTGTGTTGTGGCACGGGGAGAAGGTACATTGGGTTCGTCCCTGTCAAATATATGACACTAACACCCAACAGGACAGTATAGATTTCGGGTAGAGTCTCCCACTGGCCAATACAGGGTAATGAAACTCCCTCACCACGACAGATCTGAGTAATGGTGGGGTCAACCCTGGCTAGCGCAATCCAGTGAAACTCTCTCTCTCTCTCTCTCACCATTTCAGGAGGGAACGCCTGGCATGGCCAGTCCTGACCAATAAACATCAGTGAAACATCCACACCATCGCAGGACAGAGGTGTAGCATGGTTGTCCCTGGCCAACACAGGTAGGTGAAACAACCTCACCATGACAAGAGAGAGGTATGGCGTGGCCACCACATACATATGAGTAGCTGACACTCCTACCACGACCCGGATAGCGATATAAAAGAGCCAGCAGAAGCGAGTGATACACTCCCAACATGGGAGGATAAAGAAGGAGTAAGGTCTTTACTACCACAACAACGTGCTTGCTGAAAACACATTTCTTTATGACTAAGCGCTCTGGTTTATGCAGGACGTTGCTAGCCGAGCCCATGGAACAACTACATTGCTATCATGGAAACTGTTCTTCTCTGGGAAATTCACCGTCCCTGCTCTCTCTCTCTCTCTCTCTCTCTCTCTCTCTCTCTCTCTCTCTCTCTCTCTCTCTCTCTCCTTAAATATACGGCTGAAAATGAAGAAATCCTCTCTTCCTACTACCTTATCTCTCTCTCTCTCTCTCTCTCTCTCTCTCTCTCTCTCTCTCTCTCTCTCTCTCTCTATCATCCCTTTGTTTATCAATTTAACAAAGAATTGTTATCTAATGAAGCACCGGCGTCGTCCTATATAAGTACATACCAATCTCGTCTTTATATCCTTCATCTGAACAAATTACCAAAGCAACAGTTTCATCTTGACTGTCTGAGGAGGGACAGAGGGGGTCAGGTGCACCTTCTTCTTTATTTCAAATGATTTTTATATTTATGTTTTGTCTAATACATCTATTACAAACAATGAAGTTGATATCAGTAAATAACTCACCTTTATCTATCAACATTTTCCACGGAGTTTTGTTAGTCATTATATTGTAAAATCTTTGTGGAAAATGAGTAATCAGAAGTACCATTATGTCCCCGCCTTTTAAGAGCAGTTCTCCAATCACATGCTCTCAAAATGCAATTCACACAGTTATTGAACTTTTAAGCAAACTACATCGTCAGTTTCCTAAATGAAACAATCAGAAACTCAAATTTAAGATTACAAATGCAAGAGATTATGGATCCGAGAACCTGGAGTCGCTTATCACTAGTGTTTTGGTAAAATGAACTAATGCATCAGGACCCACAACGCGGTGGGATCTCTTGACACAAACGAGTCAATTAGCGGAGCGACCGGCCGTTCCTGGGTTTCCATAGGAGTGTGTCGGGCTGACCAGCCAGTGTTGGGGTCGCGGTTCCCACTAACTTCGGCTAGTTCGTCCTTACCCAGTGAACAGTGAAAACCCTTACGCACGGCGGAGCGATTCTTTCAACGCAAGGGTGCGACCTTCGGCTTTGTTGGCTTGGATTTTGATCCGGCCCTCATGCCTTCTAGAACCGTCGTGCTCAAGGGTCGTACCGTCGTGCTTAAAGGTCGTACTGTCGTGCTTAAGGGTCGTGTCTTCGTTTCCAAGCGTCGTACATTCGTGTCCAAGAATAGTGTCGTTGTCCTAAAGGGTTCGACCGTCGTTTTAAAAGGTCGTGCCGTCGTGCTCAGAGATCGTAACGTTGTGCTCAAACGTCGTACCTTAGTGCTCAAAAGTCGTACCGTCGTGTTTAAGTGATTATTAATGGACTCACTCTTGACACCCGCGGACAAGGCAAATATTGGCTCTACAGACTGAATGCGTGGTGGAACAGGTAAGTGTAACATCCATCCGGTATTATTAATACGACTGTGCATGTTATTTTAGTGGTCAGTAATTTGATTGTTTATTTTAATCGATCTCTCAGTTTAGATGGAAGAGAAGGTTGAAATGTGTTTAGGTGTATGATGTAGATGTTTTGAAGCATGTGGATGATTTTCTAGAAGTGTGTTTTTGGTACGTTATTTATATATCTACGGCAGACTGGGCTTGTGTATCTATTTATACTGCATCTTCTGGTTTCTGGAAGGAGATTCACCAAGGTAAGCCAAACATTGTTCACTGTATACATCGAAGGATGATTGGATCCTCTGATATTTTGAGGAGACGCGGGAAATAAGGGTATTACATGTTTCTGTTGCTGTCCAGATCTCGTATTTGTCTGTGATTTGTATCCTCGTTGTCTTCACGTCACTGCCATACATGATGGCCTGCTTCTCTTTGGTGTGATTCTACGGATTTATCTTTACGTCGTTCATATTGTTCTGCCCGGATCTTCAGTGTTGGGGTATTTTTCATTTGTGGGAAACGACGAATCATAGAGCATTATATTGTATCCGTTGTGACTTAAGGATGCATGACGTGGAGACGAGGACCGTTGGTACCAGCGAGTAGGTTAGGGCAGGTTTAACCATGACCTTGGCCAGGTGTGATTATTGCTTCCCTGGGAGGTGCCAGAGTCTGTACAGACTGGTCATGGCCGCTTATCCTCGTGCGGATCCCTTGATGATGAGATTTATTGTCAAACTTCCTCATGTTGATGTGTGAATCAGGATGATTCTGCAGCTCGTCTTGTGCGTTGTCTTGTTGATTTCGGTGATCATATTGTTGGGCTTTAAGGGGAGCTGTAGTAAATTGGTTTGTTTGTTTTTTTCGTCGTCTCTCTCTCTCTCTCTCTCTCTCTCTGTCTCTCTCTCTCTCTCTCTCGAAAATAGTTGGTAGTCAACCAACGACCAGTGAGGTATGTCACCGGTACTACCCACCTAGCGATCGGGGGGTCGGTTAGTGACGTCTGCGCAGGGAACCAACACCTACGTGGATGTCAGATATCACTCATATGGCCCAGGTTGCTGTCAATCTTTTTGCCTCACCCGCACGTGGGCTTGTGTGCTTCAGTTCACACACGTAACAGACTCTCCACCTCATACAAAACACATGTAACTCACACGACTCGTTCGTTCTTCGTAACTCAGTAGCGTCCTGCGGTAAACGCTACGGCAAAATCTCGTCGTAAATACTCGTGATTGCTCTCTCTCTCTCTCTCTCTCTCTCTCTCTCTCTCTCTCTCTCTCTCTCTCTCTCTCTCTCTCTCTCTCTCTCTCTGTAGTAGATGGTACGCAGCCACTGACCAGAAATGCATATTACTAGATGTTAACAGCCTGGGTATCGGAAGGGCTAGTGACGGTTGTGCAGTGGACCAGCACTTCTGTGGCTGACAAAATGCCACATCTTTGGCCTAGTTCGGTGTCTCTTCCTTCTGCCTCACCCACATGAGGGCTGCTGGCTTTTAGTCCAGAAGCTTGCAGTAGTTATCATCGTTTCACACATAACAATCGTCAAGACCTGTGTTTACATGACTCGTTCTTTGTAACTATATATTTTCATGAGATGAGCGATGTGAACTAGCTCTGTCTTTTGGCAAAATCTTTCGTAATAAGTATTCATAAGCAAGTAAGTACCCTCCTTACTTCCACTGTTAGCATTAGACTGGTTATGATTAATATCCAGCAACGTCCGCTCTAGTTTCTCCTTCCTTCCTTTATGAACATAATCACTTTCGTGTAGAGCGTCACATCTCTCACCTCCAGTGCCTGAACAGCACCACAGGGTAGTCACTATACCGTCACTTCCCTCCAAGTAAACCAACAATCGGCCCCGTACAACAATCTTGTCACTTCCCTCCCGGTAAACCAACCTTAGTCCCGTGACGACTATTTCGATACTTTCCTCCCAGTAAACCAACGATAAGCTCCGTGTAAACAAGTTTGTCACTTCCCTCCTAGCAAAGCAACAACAGCCGCGTGATGATTATGTTGTTGCTTCTCAATAAACCACAAATAGCTCCATAAGGACTACATTATCGCCTCTGTCCCAGTAAACCAACAATAGACCCCTTGCGACTACATTATCGCTTCCCTTCCAGTAAACTAACAATAGACCCCTTGCGACTAGGTTGTCACTTCCCTCCCAGTAAACCAATAATAGCTCCGTGACGATTATGTAATAAGTTCACTCCCGGTGCCTTGATAATAGTCCCTTGACCTCAGTGTTGACGGTAGAGTTGTTGTCCTTGCTACTTAGTTGTTTAAACAATGGTTCGGTGACGTGTTGTTGACTGATGAACAAACATATCTTCAGTCTTCACCTAGTTTAACAGCGCTCCAATGACGTCGCGTCACACATCCTGAAACAGTTTAGTGGCAAGTATTTCTGACTGGACGGCTAATTATCCACGCCAGTTTGCGAATTAGTATCCCTGTCGACCATCCAGGAATAAGTGACGTATCCAAGACACCGTTGTTAGCCATGAAGCTGACATTAGTTCTTCAAAGATCAGATGAACACAGATCCCAAGCTATGGCTGACATTAAGCAGTCTTCCTATTCTTTAGACTTAAAAGATATTTTGTTAATTCATGAGCTGATTTTGTTGAGCTCAAATTAAAAGGAAAAGATATTTCCGATATGCAAATGTAATTTACTCACGATAAAAAGTATCATACCACTTATTGTGTGAAACGATAGAACACTACGACGAAGGATTTTTGAGAAATGCCCATTGGTCTTGCCTCAGATTGCTAGCCTTGCTTTCATGATATTGTAATACATCGATATTTAGCGATGATTCCTGCTATTTGTCATAAAGTTTATAATGATTTCATATTTCGGAGGACTTCACTATAAAGTGGGGCTGCTATAATCATTAGTAAATTTGTTTCACATCACCGCTCACCAACCCTGGCAAGAGAGGGACACAAGTCGTGTACTGATCATCTCAAAATTCAATGGAATCATTCAGGAAGATTTTCTCTCTTTTTTTTTTTTGGCCGTGTGCACGTGACTTCCTTAAACTTTCACCGAAACGTAATATGAGCAATATTTGCTAAAGGAAAGTGCCAGCCCCGTGTAAAATATTGTGTATTTGTGCGTTACTATCATTACATCTGAACTTAGAATCCACAATAGAACCTCAGTTTAAAGGCTCTATCTCCAACAATAAAGGAAAGACATTGTAGGTCAAAGTCTCTAGCTAAAACAACGACAAAAAAAGAAAAAGACACGCAACATTAGTGGCACTGAGTAATTGCTGCAAGAACTCTGTTGTCCCCAAATTCGCAAAAACTTCCATGGGCTTTATTGGAAGCGTGTCTCAAATCCCCAGCAGTAAAAACAGTTATGACGTTCTTCATATGACCTTTATGAGGTCAACCAGCAATCAGTGGCACTCAACCTGCCCGGCAGCTCCAATTTTATCTGTGCATAAAATGACCCAGAAGACTTCCAAATTATTTTTCGTACCGACTTTAAAAGAGAGTTTTGTGCAACGATCTCATTTACGTAACTTACGTTATTGAATACAAAAGCATAACTAACACAGTAACGCTCTAATGATTGCAATCTGAATGATTACAAGGACACGATGGTATAATTCTGGGAGGTCACAGCCGGGAGAATGATTTAAGATCTGTGCCAGTCTACAAAATGCTGAGAGAGAGAGAGAGAGAGAGAGAGAGAGAGAGAGAGAGAGAGAGAGAGAGAGAGAGAGAGAGAGGGTTGGACACGATGCGGCGGGCGAGATACACCGAGTATTACCGAGGCGGAATGAGGACTTTACTGAGCTTTATTGAGGAAATTATGGCAAAGCAAATGTGAGCAGAGGACCACTAGCTAAGAATATTGTGGCTGTTTATGGCTAATGTGTGTGTGTGTGTGTGTGTGTGTGTGTGTGTGTGTGTGTATGTTTGTGTGTGTGTGTGTGTGTGTGTGTGTGTGTGTGTGTGTGTGTGTGTGTGTGTACAAAAAGAAAAGGATGACGCAATACAAAAATTATATATATGAAACAGTCCTGTAACCCAGTACTTTTCTAAAGGCTCCTATAGCCCAATGCTGCGCTACTTTCTCTAGAAGGGAAAAGTAGATTCCTTTGTAATTTGAGGTTCTTGACGAGACTGTACTTCTAGTGATACAGCCTCGCTAAAGGTGAGTTTTCATCTGCGATGTAGCAGCATGTGTAATGCGCCGATACCACAGCTCCCTATCTACAATCAGGCCCCACACACCGCTCCATGGTGTTCCCCGGCAGCTTCACATGTTAGGCCTAGTTCAGTCCAATAACAGCACGTCGATCCATGTTTACCACATCGTTCCGATTAACTCTGTCCCCTGCATGTTCAGGCCCCGATCACTCAAAATCTTTTTCACTCCGTCCTTCCATCTCCAATTTGATCTCCCTCTTCCCCTTGTCTCCTCCAATTCTGACGCATATACCTTGTCTTTCAACCTCTGAACTCATTGTCTGGCGCTCTTCAATTCTAGAGACCATGCTCTTTCTATTATTACGCCTCTCTTATCCTTTTATTACTTAATCAAATCACCTCACACCACATACTGTCCTTAAGCATTATATTTCAAATACATCCACCCTCCGCACATCCTCATTTATAGCCTATTCCTCTCATCCATTCAATAACGTTAGCACTACTATACCTTCTAACATACTCATTTTCACCTTCCCGCATAACAGCCACTCATTTTTCAGTGCCCGCAGAACTTTCAAACCCTCACTCGTCCTGTGATTCACTTCCATTTCCAAGGCTCTATTTGCTGCCACGTCCACTCCGAGATTTTCAAAACACTTCACTTCCTTCAAATTTACCCCCTCGAAACTCAAACCCCAACTAACGTGTCCCTCAACCCTGCTAAGCCAAATAATCTTGCTCTTCTTTAACGCTCTCCTCCAAGCTCAGCCACCAACTTCTGTCGTTTCTCACTCAAATCTGCCACCATTTCTGTTTCAACAGCATGCAACAACTGACTCACTTTCCAAGCCCTCTCTTCCCCAAAGATTGCATCCTCGAGCTTCGCACGAAAACCTTTTTATTTATTTACCTGTATCGCCACTCCATCCATATATGAATTATACGGGCATAATGACGTCACACGCCCTTGCCGCAGATCGACCTTAACCTGGAACTATTCACTCTCCTCTCTCCCCACTCGCACGTCAGTCTTTCACTCTTGATAAACACCTCTCAGCTTTCCTCCTACGTCATGTATTCTTAAGACTATCCACAAGGCATCTCTATCAGCTTTATCATATGCTTTTTTTCGATCTATGAAAAAAATTTCTCTAAATATTTGTCACACACATTCTTTAAAGCAAATGCCTGGTCCATCCTTTGACCCTTTCAATCATAACTCTCCAATGCAACTTACTAGGTACACTCAGCAAACTTATACCTCTGTAGTTTGAATAATAGCATTATACATGCTTCCCGTTGAACTTCAGGCACCTGACCATGATCCATACATGCCCTGAAATTCCTGACTAACCAATTAACAACGCAGTCAACTCCTTTCCTAAGAAAATCAACTACAATGTCATCCAGTCCACCCGCCTTGTCACATTACATCTTACGCAAGGCTTTTACCACCTCTTCTCCCGTTGTTAAACTCTCTCAAATTGCATATCACCCCGACCTAATCACCCTACATCTTTCACCCCGTCATCAAACACATTCAACAGTCCTTCAAAACACTCATTCCATCTCCTCCTCACTTCATCGCTACCTATTACAACTTTCCCATTTTCCCCTTTCACCGGTGTCCCCTTTGCTCTCTTGTTCGCACAGTATTAAGCTCCAACAAAACTCCTCTCATTCTCTCTAAATTTACTGATACTCGCTCACCCCGATATTCATTTGCCCTCTTTTTCACCTTCCTCTTGACCTCCTGTCGGTTTTCACATATATCTCCCGGTCATTTGCATTCCCTCCATGTAAGTACCGGCCATATACCTCTTGTTTCTCTTCCAATAGCAACTTTATTTCTTCACCCCACCACTCACTACCCTTCCTAACCTACCCACTTCCCACATTACGCATGCCATACGCATCTCTCGTACATGTCAGCACTGCTTCCCTAGATACTTCTAATCCCTCATCTTGTCTCGTTTACTCTTACCCTTTGTCACTCTACAATCTCAATCTTTCCTGGTATTTCTTCACAAAAGTCTCGTCCCAAGCTCCTTTACCTTTGCCACTCTATTCTCACCCAAAACATTTCCTCTTTTTTGAAAACTCCCACAAATCTTCACCCTCGCCTCCAAAGGATGGTGATCATACATCTCACCAGCTGCTCCTCTCAGCACATTCACATCCAGATGTTTCTCTTTTGTACGCCTATCAGTTAGAATGTCTTTCCAATAATACTCACTAACCATCCACACTACTCACATACATATATATGTTTAGATGTCTCTCTTTTTAAACCAGGATTCCCAATCACCAGACATTTTCCAGCACTCAACACCACAAGCTGTTCACCATTCCCATTCATATTACGGAACATTCTAGGACGCCCAATCTTACATTCAAATGTCACATTATTCACTTTCGTATTTGAATCACCCATCACTAATTCTGATACCCCGGATCCTTACATTAAAACAGCTGACACTCATTTAGCTGCTCTTGCCTCTCATGATCTTTCTTCTTATGGCAGTCCACTTTCAGTTTTGCCCATATCACTCTGGAGTTAACTTCCTTACACTTTCACTCACTCCCACAACTACTTCAGCAGTAGTATTACTCCTTCCTTAGGTCTTGCCCTCACACCAACTATTGACATTACCCCTAAGATATTTCCAAACCATTCTTCATCTTTACTCTTTGAACTTTGTTTCACTCAGAGCCAGAACACCCTAGTTTCTTACCTCAAACGAACTCCGTATCTCTCCTCTCTCCTTGTCTTAGTCATATTCAGACACACTAAGACATCCCAGCCTGAGTCTTCTAGGACGATGAGCAGCCCCTTTTATGCTCCTTCTGCTCCATCTTTAGAAATTGAGATATAAGAAGGGATTTATATATGTATATATATTTCTTTCCTTTCTTTCATACTATTCGCCATTTCCCGCATTAGCGAGGTAGCGTTAAGAACAGAGGACTGGGCCTTTGAGGGAATATCCTCACCTGGCCCCCTTCTCTGTTCCTTCTTTTGGAAAATTAAAAAGAAATGAGAGGGGAGGATTTCCAGCCCCCGCTCCCATGTGTATATATATATATATATATATATATATATATATATATATATATATATATATATATATATTTTTTTTTTTTTTTTTTGCTTTGTCGCTGTCTCCCGCGTTTGCGAGGTAGCGCAAGGAAACAGACGAAAGAAATGGCCCAACCCACCCCCATACACATGTATATACATACGTCCACACACGCGAATATACATACCTACACAGCTTTCCATGGTTTACCCCAGACGCTTCACATGCCCTGATTCAATCCACTGACAGCACGTCAACCCCGGTATACCACATCGCTCCAATTCACTCTATTCCTTGCCCTCCTTTCACCCTCCTGCATGTTCAGGCCCCGATCACACAAAATCTTTTTCACTCCATCTTTCCACCTCCAATTTGGTCTCCCTCTTCTCCTCGTTCCCTCCACCTCCGACACATATATCCTCTTGGTCAATCTTTCCTCACTCATTCTCTCCATGTGCCCAAACCATTTCAAAACACCCTCTTCTGCTCTCTCAACCACGCTCTTTTTATTTCCACACATCTCTCTTACCCTTACGTTACTTACTCGATCAAACCACCTCACACCACACATTGTCCTCAAACATCTCATTTCCAGCACATCCATCCTCCTGCGCACCACTCTATCCATATATATCCATATATATATATATATATATATATATATATATATATATATATATATATATATATATATATATATATATATATATATATACTTCCTCCGATATGGTGGTGATACGACCTTGCGGAGTATGCATTGCACTCGTAGCATAACCACATACAGCCGGAGTGTTTTATATGTATTATCTCTGGGGATATGGGAGAAAGAATACTTCCCACGTATTCCCCTCGTGTCGTAGAAGGCGACTAAAAGGGTGGAAGCGGGATCTTCCCCTCCTGTTTTGCTTTTCCAAAAGAAGGAAGACAGGTGCTAACCAAGTGTGGATTTTTCCCTCTGAGGCTCAGTCTTCTGTTTTTGACGCAACCTCGCTAACGCGGGATATGGAGAATAAGTATGGAAAAAGATATGCTTGTGCGTGTGTGTGTGTGTGTGTGTGTGTGTGTGTGTGTGTGTGTGTGTGTAGGTGTATTCCAATATTCAGGTTATTTAGGTGGCGATGTCATGGCTACTCTCGAACAACTTCAGTGTCGTTCACTGGGGAGTTATTGGCCAATGTCCGCCCTGGTATGACTTAATATCATCTCTACGAGGAGCCAGTTACTGTTCCATCATGGTCCAGGAGAACATGAAGACCCAATATGCATCCACTTCCAGGTTGACAAGAGCTTTACGAAGATTTATGACCTCATGTATTCGGTGTAAAAGGCTGCCTCTTGGTAAACTGGAACTTACTGGCAAGTCTTGTTGTCGACAGATGTTTTACAAATATTGTTTCGTACTGCATTTGAACAACATGTAAATATGACGTATCCTGTTCTGTGTTTCTGTGAGAATATTTCTGTTTTAGTTTTGACTGAGTAATGCCTGGGTGCTACCTCAAGGAATTTTAATTTTCTTGCGTAACGTGGTTGTGAACCAAGACAGAAAATCCGTATATTGCCTTAGTTTTGAATATTCCCTTAATCAAGTTAAACCCCAAGTCTATTCTCACGGTTCTCCCAAGAATGAAGCATTAATCACACTTAAAGTCGCCTGATATTCCCTCCTGCTCCTCCTCCTCCTTCTCTTCCTCGTACTCCTCTTCCTCTTCCTCTTCCCTGGAGGAAACTACGACACAATTCCAGAGAGCCTCCCAAAGTTTCCTCACAATACTGAAACGTGAAGCATCACCGAGAGGTTGTTCCATCCCTCACACTCCAGTGATACTTTACCGGCAGTTCGAGAGGCTGCTTCCACTAGTCTCACTCAGGTACATAGATTGGAATCCGGTGCGAGGATCGCCTTGGTATTTACAGGTTCGTGGAGTGTGGGAGTGCAGAAGCGCTGTGGGCCCTGGTAGTCGTGTGAGTTGCTGTGAAGTTATTCTTATGTCTTATTCGGCCTTCGGCCTCCTGTGGCCCACTGCTACTACTCTTGCTCGATCCTTGGTCAGCCTTTGGGGTCTCCTGTCGTGGGCTTTTGTGATGCTGATGATCGCTACGCGCAGAGCAGTGCAAGACTGCTTGCTGTGGAGCCTTGTTGTGGATAGGGAGCTGTGCTCTCGGTACATTAAACAAGACAGCAGAAGAATTGATACGAGCCAGTGAGGACTTTTCCTCCTTTGTTCCTGGCGTTACCTCGATAAAGCGGCAAACAGCGATCAAGTTTGAATGAAGGATATATATATATATATATATATATATATATATATATATATATATATATATATATATATATATATATATATATCTTTCTTTTAAACTATTCGCCATTTCCCGCGTTAGCGAGGTAGCGCCAAGAACACAGGACTGGGCCTTTTTGGAATATCCTCACCTGGCCCCCTCTGTTCCTTCCTTTGGAAAATTAAAAAAGAAAAAACGAGAGGGGAGGATTTCCAGCCCCCCCGCTCCCCCCCCTTTTAGTCGCCTTCTACGACACGCAGGGAATACGTGGGAAGTATTCTTAATCCCCTATCCCCAGGGATAATATATATATATATATATATATATATATATATATATATATATATATATATATATATATATATATATATATATATATTTTTCTTTTAAACTATCCGCCATTTCCCGCATTAGCGAGGTAGCGTTAAGAACAGAGGACTGGGCCTTTGTGGAATATCCTCACCTGGCCCCCCTCTGTTCCTTCTTTTGGAAAATTAAAAAAAAGAAAAAAAAAAAACGAGAGGGGAGGATTTCCAGCCTCCTGCTCCCTCCCCTTTTAGTCGCCTTCTACGACACGCAGGGAATACATGGGAAGTATTCTTCATCCCCTATCCCCAGGGATAATATATATATATATATATATATATATATATATGGGATAGAGGAGAAAGAATACTTCACAGGCATTCCTCACGTGTCGTAGGCAACTAAAGGGGAAGGGGGGCTGGAAACCCTCCCCTCCTTGTATTTTAACTTTCTAAAAGGGGAAACAGAAGAAGGAGTCACGCGGGGAGTGCTCATCCTCCTCGAAGGCTCAGACTGGGGTGTCTAAATGTGTGTGGATGTAACCAAGATGAGAAAAAAAGGAGAGATAGGTAGTATGTTTGAGAAAATGAGCCTGGATGTTTTGGCTCTGAGTGAAACGAAGCTCAAGGGTAAAAGGGAAGAGTGGTTTGGGAATGTCTTGGGAGTAAAGTCAGGGGTTAGTGAGAGGACGAGAGCAAGGGAAGGAGTAGCACTACTCCTGAAACAGGAGTTGTGGAAGTATGTAATAGAGTGTAAGAAAGTAAACTCTAGATTGATATGGGTAAAACTAAAAGTGGTTGGAGAGAGATGGGTGATTGTTGGTGCATATGCACCTGGGCATGTGAAGAAAAATCATGAGAGGCAAGTGTTTTGGGAGCAGCTGCGTGAATGTGTTAGTAGTTTTGATGCACGAGACCGGGTTATAGTGATGGGTGATTTGAATGCAAGGGTGAGTAATGTGGCAATTGAGGGAATAATTGGTGTACATGGGGTGTTCAGTGTTGTAAATAGAAATAGTAAAGAGCTTGTAGATTTATGTGCTGAAAGAGAACTGGTGATTGGGAATACCTGGATTAAAAGAGAGATATACATAAGTATATGTATGTAAGTAGGAGAGATGGCGAGAGAGCGTTATTGGATTACGCGTTAATTGATAGGCGCGCGAAAGAGAGACTTTTGAATGTGCTGAGAGGTGCAACTGGAGGGATGTCTGCCTGATCATTATCTTGTGGAGGCGAAGGTGAAGATTCGTAGAGGTTTTCAGAAAAGAAGAATGTTGGGGTGAAAAGAGTGGTGAGAGTAAGTGAGCTTGGGAAGGAGACTTTTGTGAGGAAGTACCAGGAGACTCTGAGTACAGAATGGAAAAAGGTGAGAACAAAGGACGTAAGGGGAGTGGGGGAGGAATGGGATATATTTAAGGAAGGAGTGATGACTTGCGTAAAAGATGCTTGTGGCATGAGAAGCGTGGGAGGTGGACAGATTAGAAAGGGTAGTGAGTGTTGGGATGAAAAAGTAAGATTATTAGTGAAAGAGAAGAGAGAGGCATTTGGACGATTTTTGCAGGGAAAATGCAAATGAGTGGGAGATGTATAAAAGAAAGAGACAGGAGGTCAAGAGAAAGGTGCAAGAGGTGAAAAAGAGGGCAATTGAGAGTTGGGGTGAGAGAGTATCATTAAATAAAAAGATGTTTTGGAAGGAGGTAAATAAAGTGCGTAAAACAAGGGAACAAATGGGAACTTCAGTGAAGGGGGCTAATGGAGAGGTGATAACAGGTAGTGGTGATGTGAGGAGATGGAGTGAGTTTGTTGAATGTGTTTGATGATAGAGTGGCAGATATAGGGTGTTTTGGTCGAGGTGGTGTGCAAAGTGAGAGGGTTAGGGAAAATGATTTGGTAAACAGAGAAGAGGTAGTAAAAGCTTTGCGGAAGATGAAGGCCGGCAAGGCAGCGGGTTTAGATGTTATTGCAGTGGAATTTATTAAAAAAAGGGATGACTGTATTGTTGACTGGTTGGTAAGGTTATCTAATGTATGTATGACTCATGGTGAGGTGCCTGAGGTTTGGCGGAATGCTTACATAGTGCCATTGTACAAAGGCAAACTGGATACAAGTGAGTGCTCAAATTACAGAGGTATAAGTTTGTTGAGTATTCCTGGGAAATTATATGTGAGGGTATTGATTGAGAGGGTGAAGGCATATACAGAGCATCAGATTGGGGAAGAGCAGTGTGGTTTCAGAAGTGGTAGAGGATGTGTGGATCAGGTGTTTGCTTTGAAGAATGTATGTGAGAAATACTTAGAAAAGCAAATGGTTTTGTATGTAGCATTTATGGATCTGAAGAAGGCATATGCTAGAGGTGATAGAGATGCTCTGTGGAAGATATTAGGAGTATATGGTGTGGGAGGCAAGTTGATAGAAGCAGTGAAAAGTTTTTAACGAGGATGTAAGGCATGTGTTCGAGTAGGAAGAGAGGAAAGTGATTAGTTCTCGGTGAATATAGGTTTACGGCAGGGGTGTGTGATGTGTCCATGGTTGTTTAATTTGTTTATGGATGGGGTTGTTAGGGAGGTGAATGCAAGATTATGGAAAGAGGGGCAAGTATGCAGTCTGTTGTGGATGAGGAAGCTTGAGAAGTGAGTCAGTCTATGTTCGCTGATGATACAGCGCTGGTGGCTGATTCATGTGAGAAACTGCAGAAGCTTGTGATTGAGTTTGGCAGTGTGTGAAAGAAGAAAGCTGAGAGTAAATGTGAATAAGAGCAAGGTTATTAGGTACAGTAGGGTTGAGGGACAAGTCAATTGGGAGGTAAGATTGAATGGAGAAAAACTGGAGGAAGTGAAGTGTTTTAGATATCTGGGGGTTGACAGCGGATGGAACCATGGGAGTGGAAGTGAATCATAGGGTGGGGGAGGGGGCGAAAGTTCTGGGAGCGTTGAAGAATGTGTGGAAGTCAAGAACATTATCTTGGAAAGCAAAAATGGGTATGTTTGAAGGAATAGTGATTCCAACAAAATTATATGGTTGCGAGGCGTGGGCTATAGATAGAGTTGTGCGTAGGAGGGTGGATGTGCTGGATATGAGATGTTTGATGACAATATGTTGTGTAAGGTGGTTTGATCGAGTATAGAATGAAAGGGTAAGAGAGATGTGTGGTAATAAAAAGAGTGTGGTTGAGAGAGCAGAAGAGGGTGTTTTGAAATGGTTTGGTCACATGGAGTGAATGAGTGAGGAAAGATTGACCAAGAGGATATATTTGACAGAGGTGGAGGGAACGAGAAGAAGTGGGAGACCAAATTGGAGGTGGAAAGATGGAGTGAAAAAGATTTTGAGTGATCGGGACCTCAACGTGCAGGAGGGTGAAAGGCGTGCAAGGAATAGAGTGAACTGGAGCGATGTGGTATACCGAGGTTGACGTGCTATCATTGGATTGAACCAGGGCATGTGAAGCGTCTTGGGTAAACCATGGAAAGCTGTGTGGGGCCTGGATGTGGAAAGGGAACTGTGGTTTCGTTGCATTATTACATGATAGCTAGAGACTAAGTGTGAACGAATGTGACCTTTCTTGTTTTTCCAAGCGCTACCTCGCGCACATTAGAGGGAGGGGGTTGTTATTTCATGTGTGGCGAGGTGGCGTTGGGAATGAATACAGGCAGACTATGAATTATGTACATATGTATATATGTATATGTTTGTGTGTGTATATGTATGTATACGTTGAGACGTATAGGTATGTCTATTTGCGTGTGTGGACGTGTATGTATATACATGTGTATGTGGGTGTGTTGGGCCATTCTTTCGTCTGTTTCCCTGCGCTACTTTCTAACGCGGGAGACAGCGACAAAGCAAAATAGAATAAATAAATAGATAAATATATATATATAATTTTCCAAAAGAAGGAACAGAGAAGGGGGCCAGGTGGGGATATTCCCTCAGTGGCCCAGTTCTCTGTTCTTAACGCTACCTCGCTAACGCGGGAAATGGCGAATAGTTTGAAAAAAAAAAAAAAATATATATATATATATATATATATATATATATATATATATATATATATATATATATATATATATATATATATATATATTTTTTTTTTTTTTTTTTTTCATACTATTCGCTATTTCCCGCGATAGCGAGGTAGCGTTAAGAACAGAGGACTGGGCCTTTGAGGGAATATCCTCACCTGGCCCTCTTCTCTGTTCCTTCTTTTAGAAAATTGAAAAAAAAAAAAAAAAAGAGAGGGGAGGATTTCCAGCCCCCCGCTCCCTTCCCTTTTAGTCGCCTTCTACGACACGCAGGGAATACGTGGGAAGTATTCTTTCTCCCCTATCCCCAGGGAATATATATATATATATATATATATATATATATATATATATATATATATATATATATATATATATATATATATATATATATATACATGTATTATATTTTATACTTTGTCGCTGTCTCCCGCGTTAGCGAGGTAGCGCAAGGAAACAGACAAAAGAATTGCCCTACCTACCCACATACACATTTACATACATAAACGCCCACGCACGCACATATACGTACCTATACATTTCAACGTATACTTACATATACATACACAGACATATACATATGTACACATGCACATATCCATACTTGTTGCCTTCATCCTTTCCCGGTGCCATCCGCCTCACATGAAATTGCACCTCCCTTCCCGCAAGGTAGCGCTAGAAAAAAAAAAAGGCCACATTCGTTCACACTCAGTCTCTAGCTGTCATGTGTAATGCACCGAAACCACAGCTCCCTTTCCACATTCAGGCCCCACGAAACTTTCCATGGTTTACACCAGACGCTTCGCATGCCCTGGTTCAATCCATTGACAGCACGTCGACCCCGATATACCACATCGTTCCAATTCACTCTATTCCTTGCACGCCTTTCACCCTCAAGTGTGTTCAGGCCCCGATCGCTCAAAATCTTTTTCACTCCATCCTTCCACCTCCAATTTGGTCTCCCACTTCTCCTCGTTCCCTCCACCTCTGACACATATATCCTCTTTGTCAATATTTCCTTACTCATTTTCTCCATGTGACCAAACCGTTTAAACAACCCTTTTCTGCTATCTCAACAACACTCTTTTTTTTTTTTTACCACACATCTCTCTTAACTTTTCATTACTTACTCGATCAAACCACCTCACACCACATATTGTCCTTAAACATCTCATTTCCAGCACATCCACCCTCCTCCACACAACTATATCTATAGCCCATGCCTCGCAACCATATAACTTTGTTGGAACCACTATTCCTTCAAAGATACCCAATTTTGGTCTCCGAGATAATGTTCTCGCTTTCCACACATTCTACAACATTCCCAAAACCTTCGCCCCCTCCCCCACCCTTTGACGCACCTCTGCTTCCATGGTTCCATCTTCTGCCAAATCCACTCCCAGATATCTAAAACACTTCAGCTTCCTCCAGTTTTTCTCCATTCACATTTGCCTCCCAATTAACTTGTCCCTCAACCCTACTGAACCTAATAACCTTACTCTTATTCACATTTACTCTCAGCTTTCTTCTTTCACACGCTTTACCAAACTCAGTCACCAATCTCTGCAGTTTCTCACCCGAATCAGCCACTAACGCTGCTATCATCAGCGAACAACTGACTCACTTCCCAAGCGCTCTCATCCAGAACAGACTGGCATACTTGCCCCTCTCTCCAAAACTCTTGGATTCACCTCCAAACCACTCCATCCATAAATGAATTAAACAACCACGGAGACATCACGCACCCCTGCTGGAAACTGACATTCAATGAGAACCAATCAATTTCCTCTCTTCTTACTCGTAAACATACCTCACATCCTTGGTAAAAACTTTTCACTGCTTCTAGCACCTTACCTTCCTCACCATATACTCTTGATACCTTACGCAAAGCATCTCTATCAACCGTATCGTATGCCTTCTCAAGATCCATAAATGCTATATACAAATCCATTTGTTTTTCTAAGTATTTCTCACACATTCTTCAAAGCAAACACCTGATCCACACATCCTCTACCACTTCTGAAACCACACTGCTCTTCCCCAATCTGATGCTCTGTACATGTCTTTACCCTCTCAATCAATACCCTCCCATATAATTTCCCAGGAATACTCAACAGACTCATACGTCTGAAATTTGGGCTCTCACTTTTATCTCCTTTGCTTTTGTACATTGTCACTATGCGTGCATTCCGCCAATATTCAGGCACTTCGCCGTGAACCATTACATACATTGAATATCCTTACCATCCAATCAACAACAAAGTCGCCCCCATTTTTTTTTTATATAAATTCCACTGCAATACCATCCGAATCCGCCGCATTGCCGGCTTTCATCTTATACATATATATATATATATATATATATATATATATATATATATATATATATATATATATATGGTGTGGGAGGCAAGTTGTTAGAAGCAGTGAAAAGTTTTTATCGAGGATGTAAGGCATGTGTACGTGTAGAAAGAGAGGAAAGTGATTGGTTCTCAGTGAATGTAGGTTTGCGGCAGGGGTGTGTGATGTCTCCATGGTTGTTTAATTTATTTATGGATGGGGATGTTAGGGAGGTGAATGCAAGAGTTTTGGAAAGAGGGGCAAGTATGAAGTCTGTTGGGGATGAGAGAGCTTGGGAAGTGAGTCAGTTGTTGTTCGCTGATGATACAGCGCTGGTGGCTGATTCATGTGAGAAACTGCAGAAGCTGGTGACTGAGTTTGGTAAAGTGTGTGAAAGAAGAAAGTTAAGAGTAAATGTGAATAAGAGCAAGGTTATTAGGTACAGTAGGGTTGAGGGTCAAGTCAATTGGGAGGTGAGTTTGAATGGAGAAAAACTGGAGGAAGTGAAGTGTTTTAGATATCTGGGAGTGGATCTGGCAGCGGATGGAACCATGGAAGCGGAAGTGGATCATAGGGTGGGGGAGGGGGCGAAAATTCTGGGAGCCTTGAAGAATGTGTGGAAGTCGAGAACATTATCTCGGAAAGCAAAAATGGGTATGTTTGAAGGAATAGTGGTTCCAACAATGTTGCATGGTTGCGAGGCGTGGGCTATGGATAGAGTTGTGCGCAGGAGGATGGATGTGCTGGAAATGAGATGTTTGCGGACAATGTGTGGTGTGAGGTGGTTTGATCGAGTAAGTAACGTAAGGGTAAGAGAGATGTGTGGAAATAAAAAGAGCGTGGTTGAGAGAGCAGAAGAGGGTGTTTTGAAATGGTTTGGGCACATGGAGAGAATGAGTGAGGAAAGATTGACCAAGAGGATATATGTGTCGGAGGTGGAGGGAACGAGGAGAAGAGGGAGACCAAATTGGAGGTGGAAAGATGGAGTGAAAAAGATTTTGTGTGATCGGGGCCTGAACATGCAGGAGGGTGAAAGGAGGGCAAGGAATAGAGTGAATTGGAGCGATGTGGTATACCGGGGTTGACGTGCTGTCAGTGGATTGAATCAAGGCATGTGAAGCGTCTGGGGTAAACCATGGAAAGCTGTGTAGGTATGTATATTTGCATGTGTGGACGTATGTATATACATGTGTATGGGGGGGGGGGGGGTTGGGCCATTTCTTTTGTCTGTTTCCTTGCGCTACCTCGCAAACGCGGGAGACAGCGACAAAGCAAAAAAAATAAAAAAAAATAAAAAATATATATATATATATATATATATATATATATATATATATATATATATATATATATATAGTGTGTGTGTGTGTGTGTGTGTGTGTGTGTGTGTGTGTGCACTCCGTCAATAAGCCGATATGATGACAGAATTACGTGACAAAAATCATGAAAAGCAGATTAACGTGTAAATCGGCTTAATTAATTCATGTAATCCAAATGTTACAAGTTGCTGGCTAAATAATTACTGTATAAATCCGTTCTGTGTGACTCCCGCCCACAACACAGACCTGGAATATTAACCAGTCCAGCTGGCTGGGAGCAGGAACATTTCATCACAAGCTATGTACACATACCTCACTGACATGGTCTCTCTCTCTCTCTCTCTCTCTCTCTCTCTCTCTCTCTCTCTCTCTCTCTCTCTCTCTCTCTCTCTCTCTCTCTCTCCAAAAAATCAACAGACACACAAACACATCTATCCGTTATGTTCTTGGCTTCGCGATGTATATATTACGTGGTAGTTTATGTTCCTCTGTTCAGGAGATATATTGCATAGGAACTCACGTTCTGTTCAGGAGATATATTGCATAGCAATGTTGCTGGCCAGGTTCGGCCCGCCTCACACACCTCCCTTGTAGGTCGTGTCTGCTGAGGCAGCTTCCAGTCTTCAGGTTTTGGTGTGTGGGTTATAATTTCTTATTTCTGGGTGAACTGAGCCTGTTGGTGGTGGTGATACTGATGTTGGTGGTGATGATACTGATGTTGGTGGTGGTGATACTGATGTTGGTGATGGTGATACTGATGTTGGTGGTGGTGATACTGCTGTTGGTGGTGATGATACTGATGTTGGTGGTGATGATACTGATGTTGGTGCTGATGATACTGATGTTGGTGATGATGATACTGATGTTGGTGCTGATGATACTGATGTTGGTGGTGACGTTACTGATGTTGGTGGTGATGATACTGATGTTGGTGGTGATGATACTGCTGTTGGTGCTGGTGATACTGATGTTGGTGCTGATGACACTGCTGTTGGTGCTGTCTGTACTGATACTGATGTTGTTGATGGTGATGATACCCACGGTGATGATAGTATGTGTTGGCGTCAGTTGTCTTGATGCTGGTGTTTATGATGATGTTGGTGATACTGCTGGTGATGGCGTCGTTATTGCAACTTTTGCTGTTGTTGGTGATGCTGCTGTTGGTGATGCAGCTTGTCTTGTTGGTGCTATTAGTTCTGTCGTTGATGGTGCTGGAACCTGTGAGGCTAATGGTATGCTGTTGGCACTTCTGTTAGTGCTTATAGAGCTACCACTGTTGATGTTAATGCCGAACTGTGAACGCTGACGTGGCCTCGTAGTGTTAATGTTTTGGCACTACTCCTGCTGTTAGCCTAGCCATCCATCAGTGAGACGTCAAACACCAAGCCAGCCAGAGGAAACAAAACATTGGAATATATTACGATGTTGATCAAGTTAATGACCCAGATGTAGCAGCAGTGACCATCTCTGGTCGTCCAGTTAATGACCCAGATGTAGCAGCAGTAACCATCTCTGGTCGTCCAGTTAATGACCCAGATGTAGCAGCAGTAACTAGCTTTATTTATCCACATAATAACCCAGCTGTAGCAGCAGGTACCAGCCATGGGTCGCCCAGTTAATGACTCAGGTGTTGCAGAGGTGACCTGCTCTGTTCATCCAGCTAACGACCCATCTGGATTAGATGTGATCAACTCTGGTCGTCCATATAATGACCCATCTATAGCAGCTGTGGCCAGCCCTGGTCGTCCACACGATAACCCAAGTATATCAGCTGTGGTCAGCT
Source organism: Panulirus ornatus (assembly GCF_036320965.1). Lineage (NCBI taxonomy): Eukaryota > Metazoa > Arthropoda > Malacostraca > Decapoda > Palinuridae > Panulirus > Panulirus ornatus. Next base: position 46,993,062 of record NC_092236.1, on the reverse strand, counting down.
CTGGTCAGCTGTGGTCAGCTCTGGTAGTCCACATGATAAGCCAGATGCAGCAGCAGTGACTAGGTGTGGGTCGTCCAGTTAGTGACCCAGGTGTAGCGGCAATAACCAGCAATGTTCGTCCACGTAATAACGCATCTGTAGAGTAAGCAACTACCTCCAGGCAACTAAACCCAAACCAGACATTCTACATAATTCCTTGTCCAATAACGCGAAATGTTTCACGTAGTTTCTCTCCACAATTAGTACGTTAGAGAAACTGTATCGTGTCACTTTACAACGTTTGGTAGAGGTAAATTTCAGATAACAGCAAGAAAGATAAGACTCAGCTCCCTGTGAACTTTTCGGCTGATGAGTGAGCTATAAACATATATGTTCATTACCCGCTCAGTTTCTTGCGAGGAAAAGGTTTTCCTGGTATCAACTCCAGCAGTAATTACATCGTCCTCTGGGCGTCCTCGCAGCATCTGCAGTACTTTCATGTCGTCTTCGAGGTTTCTCCGGTGGTTAAGGACTTCTAAATGGACGGGTGCAGAAAAGTTTGCAGGGGTAACTCATGCCAAAAGAGTTTTCACGAGATTTTTCTTCTTTCTTTTTTTATCATGCAAGAAATATTCTTCTGTTGTAGACTTTATGGGAAAAAGATCCCTTTTGATAGCATCCATTTTTTAGCGTATGTATCTTTACGTAACAGGATAATGTAGTGTCCAGGTTCTTAGCCTGACAAATAAACTGCCAAACGACAAAAGGTGACTTATATTTACGGTTCACAGGCTGGGGGTGAGACACCTCGCAATGTGGATGATGCATTATTGGCAAAACTTGGAACACAAGAAGCTCTCTGAAGACTCCTACAAGCACCAGGCAACTTTAGAGACGACCTTAGTTTTCGGTGATGACCCAAGTTCAGGCTTAAATCCTTTACTTAATGGTTCTTCCTAACTTACCGGCGTGATTCCAGAGGACGGTAACACACCGAAAACGTGTACCAAGTTAAAGCTATCGTGTTGAAGGTTGTCAACAACACAAGAAATACGTTTCTCAGTCTAGTTTATCACAAGTCTCAGTCGAGTTCCGAGCATAGTCCAGTCTCCTTCCGTATATGACCCACCCTACTTCAGTATATGTTCTCGTCTAGTTTAGTACGTGTTTCAGTCTACTTCACTACATATTCCCATCTAATTCAGTAAATTTTCATGTCTAGTTTCGTACATGTTTCAGACTAATTCCATGAATAATGAAATTTAGTTCTTAACATGTTTCAGTTTAGCTCCTTTCACTGTTCAATTTAATTTCGAACATGTTCCAGTCTAGTTTCTTACATATTCCAGTCCAGCCTCATACATATTCCATTCTAGTTCTATATATGTTGCACTCTATTTTCTTTTATGCCCTGATTTATATCCTTACACTTTCCTGCATTTGATAGAATATAGATTCTATGATCCTTTTATCCACAGCATAATGACAACATACAATGTTTTGATCGTTGGTTCAGTCAGGAGGGTTGCCGGTCTCGCTTGTGCTGAAATAGAGCACTGTGCTCTTGCCCAACACGAGCACTAAGTTTGTGTTGCTTTATTCTTCAATTTAGTTATTTTCCACTTTGTCCAGAGATAACTTGATTGCACTCCCTACATGATGGTATCTGGTAAACACAACCATTTGAAGTTTCAGGCGAGTTTTTTATAAGCAAGTTTCTCACAGTATTGCTGTTCTTCAATGCTATGTTGCTATGTTTTTTATAAGCAAGTTTCTCATAGTATTGCTGTTCTTCAATGCTATGTTGGTATCAGCTTCCTTAAGTAGTTGAGCAGTCCTAAGTTGATGTTATACATCAGTAGTAGAAGGATTTTAGTGCTATATGGTTTCCTTGAGTTGAAAAATATTTTTCTGCAACTGTACAAAATTTTCTGATGAAGGTATTGTGGGTACTTGAAGGAGGATGCCATTTCATAAATTCTCCTGATCATACCATCAAGAGATCCTGGACGGCAAATACGGCGGTACGCATGAAGAAACAATGACGAACACAGATTATTTTGCCTTATCCTGGTAAGCTGAACAGAAGTGTATATATATATATATATATATATATATATATATATATATATATATATATATATATATATATATCTTTTCTTTTAAACTATTCGCCATTTCCCGCGTTAGCGAGGTAGCGTTAAGAACAGAGGACTGGACCTTTTTTGGAATATCCTCACTTGGCCCCCTCTGTTCCTTCTTTTGGAAAATTGGAAAAAAAAAAAACGAGAGGGGAGGATTTCCAGCCCCCCGCTCCCTCCCCTTTTAGTCGCCTTCTACGACACGCAGGGACTGCGTGGGAAGTATTCTTAATCCCCTATCCCCAGGGATAATATGTATATATATATATATATATATATATATATATATATATATATATATTCCTGAGTCCACGGGGAAAATGGAACACGATAAGTTCCCAAGTGCACTTTCGTGTAATAATCACATCATCAGGGGAGACAAAAGAGAAATATAGCAGTCAGATATATATATATATATATATATATATATATATATATATATATATATATATATATATATATATATATATATATATATATATATATATAATATATATATATATATATATATATATATATATATATATATATATATATATATATATATATATATTATATATATATATATATATATATATATATTATATATATATATATATATATATATATATATATATATATATATATATATATATATAATATATTTCTCTTTTGTCTCCCCTGATGATGTGATTATTACACGAAAGTGCACTTGGGAACTTATCGTGTTCCATTTTCCCCGTGGACTCAGGAATATATATATATATATATATGTATATATATATATATATATATATATATATATATATATATATATATATATATATATATATATATATAGGGGAGAAAGAATACTTCCCACGTATTCCCTGCGTGTCGTAGAAGGCGACTAAAAGGGAAGGGAGCGGGGGGCTGGAAATCCTCCCCTCTCGTTTTTTTTTTTAATTTTTCCAAAGAAGGAACAGAGAAGGGGGCCAGGTGAGGATATTCCCTCAAAGGCCCAGTCCTCTGTTCTTAACGCTACCTCGCTATCGCGGGAAATGGCGAATAGTATAAAAATATATATATATATATATATATATATATATATATATATATATATATATATATATATATATATATATATATATATATATATATATATATACAGTGCTGCTGCCCGCAGACTAAGATCTGGCCAGCCGAAGATTTCCATGTGGTTCCCAGACGTGGCAAGGTGAAATATATATGTGAGGCAACTGGTTATACCAGTTTTCTGCTGATGATAAATAACGTGATAAGAAACGTTGACAAATGGGCTATTCTTTTTCGCTTTAGAACTAGACCAAGCTTCCGGTATGGGTGAGAGAGGAAGTGGGATACAGTTGGTTGATTCTATTGTACTGGGGTCCTGAAACCACGACACTCGGGCCAGATCCAGCCTCCCCACATATTTCGTGTGACGCTCTTCATAGAAAATTGAGAACCTCTGATTTAGAATAGAATAACTTGATGATCAAGATTTTCAGGAACGTCCTCCACGAAATCATTCTGTTGAGCAAATCTTCCTGATTTCCTTTTTAGATTATTATCAGATATCTTGAAATAGACTCACTTCATATTTATTGGCCCTTTCTCATCTGAACAAGGTGGCGCCAGGAACAGAGGAGTGGGCCTGAGGAGGGAAAAACCCTTTATTTGTTTCGACTTTTAGAATGAAACGATACAGATGGGGATGATAGCAATGCCCTGGATCCCGACCTTTGTACGACACACAGGAGATACTTGGGTCGTATATTGTCGTTTTCCTCCCTCTTCTCAGGGACATGATGCTTAATGGTACTTAACGAGAGAAGTGTTTATGATTATGGAAGTAGTGAACAAACGTGAAAATATCTGGAAATTTGCATAGTAGTCGTGTTTCTAATATCCACGGAGAGACTAATACTTTATTAATGCTCTCTATTGCACTCTCTCTCTCTCTCTCTCTCTCTCTCTCTCTCTCTCTCTCTCTCTCTCTCTCTCTCTCTCTCTCTCTCTCTCTCTCTCATTGAATAATTTTCATATGTTTCAGTTTCACTAAATATTTATGTTCATGGCAAAGTGAAGTGTGAATGATTTATATGTTAAATGTTCTCTCGCTTTATTCATCTCTAAATTGATATGAGTTTCGACATCATAAAACACTATTTCTCTGACAAAAAAAAGGAGAAATATATGCGATTTATTAATTTTAATGAGACTTTTAGTAATGAAAAAAGTAGTCGGTGTATTTTATGATAAAACCAGCGCGTTTCCGTCCACTTCACTATCGAATAATCTTTTCGCTTTGATCCCTAATTGTGAATGCTAGGCTTTCCCTTCAATTTGTCCATGAACATTTATGAAAAAGGGATATATATATATATATATATATATATATATATATATATATATATATATATATATATATATATATATATATATATATATTCATTATATTTGGTCGCCGTTCCCCGCGTCAGCTAGGGAACGCCAGGAAACAGACGAAGAATGACCCATCCACTCATATACACATATATATACATATACCTCCACTCACACATATATACATACACGTACATATATATATATATATATATATATATATATATATATATATATATATATATATATATATATATATATATTTTTTTTTTTTTTTTTTTTTTTTTTTTGCTTTGTCGCTGTCTCCCGCGTTTGCGAGGTAGCGCAAGGAAACAGACGAAAGAAATGGCCCAACCCACCCCCATACACATGTATATACATACGTCCACACACGCAAATATACATACCTACACAGCTTTCCATGGTTTACCCCAGACGCTTCACATGCCCTGATTCAATTCACCGACAGCACGTCAACCCCGGTATACCACATTGCTCCAATTCACTCTATTCCTTGCCCTCCTTTCACCCTCCTGCATGTTCAGGCCCCGATCACACAAAATCTTCTTCACTCCATCTTTCCACCTCCAATTTGGTCTCCCTCTTCTCCTCGTTCCCTCCACCTCCGACACATATATCCTCTTGGTCAATCTTTCCTCACTCATTCTCTCCATGTGCCCAAACCATTTCAAAACACCCTCTTCTGCTCTCTCAACCACGCTCTTTTTATTTCCACACATCTCTCTTACCCTTACGTTACTTACTCGATCAAACCACCTCACACCACACATTGTCCTCAAACATCTCATTTCCAGCACATCCATCCTCCTGCGCACCACTCTATCCATAGCCCACGCCTCGCAACCATACAACATTGCTGTAACCACTATTCCTTCAAACATACCCATTTTTGCTTTCCGAGATAATGTTCTCGACTTCCACACATTCTTCAAGGCTCCCAGAATATTCGCCCCCTCCCCCACCCTATGATCCACTTCCGCTTCCATGGTTCCATCCGCTGCCAGATCCACTCCCAGATATCTAAAACACTTCACTTCCTCCAGTTTTTCTCCATTCAAACTCACCTCCCAATTGACTTGACCCTCAACCCTACTGTACGTAATAACCTTGCTCTTATTCACATTTACTCTTAACTTTCTTCTTTCACACACTTTACCAAACTCAGTCTCCAGCTTCTGCAGTTTCTCACATGAATCAGCCACCAGCGCTATATCATCAGCGAACAACAACTGACTCACTTCCCAAGCTCTCTCATCCCCAACAGACTTCATATATATATATATATATATATATATATATATATATATATATATATATATATATATGTGTGAGAAGGAGATGGAGTGAGTATTTTGAAGGTTTGATGAATGTGTTTGATGATAGAGTGGCAGATATAGGGTGTTTTGGTCGAGGTGGTGATCAAAGTGAGAGGGTTAGGGAAAATGATTTGGTAAACAGAGAAGAGGTAGCAAAAGCTTTGCGGAAGATGAAAGCCGGCAAGGCAGCAGGTTTGGATGGTATTGCAGTGGAATTTATTAAAAAAGGGGGTGACTGTATTATTGACTGGTTGGTAAGGTTATTTAATGTATGTATGATTCATGGTGAGGTGCCTGAGGATTGGCGGAATGCGTGCATAGTGCCATTGTACAAAGGCAAAGGGGATAAGAGTGAGTGCTCAAATTACAGAGGTATAAGTTTGTTGAGTATTCCTGGTAAATTATATGGGAGCGTATTGATTGAGAGGGTGAAGGCATGTACAGAGCATCAGATTGGGGAAGAGCAGTGTGGTTTCAGAAGTGGTAGAGGATGTGTGGATCAGGTGTTTGCTTTGAAGAATGTATGTGAGAAATACTTAGAAAAGCAAATGGATTTGTATGTAGCATTTATGGATCTGGAGAAGGCATATGATAGAGTTGATAGAGATGCTCTGTGGAAGGTATTAAGAATATATGGTGTGGGAGGCAAGTTGTTAGAAGCAGTAAAAAGTTTTTATCGAGGATGTAAGGCATGTGTACGTGTAGGAAGAGAGGAAAGTGATTGGTTCTCAGTGAATGTAGGTTTGCGGCAGGGGTGTGTGATGTCTCCATGGTTGTTTAATTTGTTTATGGATGGGGTTGTTAGGGAGGTGAATGCAAGAGTTTTGGAAAGAGGGGCAAGTATGAAGTCTGTTGGGGATGAGAGAGCTTGGGAAGTGAGTCAGTTGTTGTTCGCTGATGATACAGCGCTGGTGGCTGATTCATGTGAGAAACTGCAGAAGCTGGTGACTGAATTTGGTAAAGTGTGTGAAAGAAGAAAGTTAAGAGTAAATGTGAATAAGAGCAAGGTTATTAGGTACAGTAGGGTTGAGGGTCAAGTCAACTGGGAGGTAAGTTTGAATGGAGAAAAACTGGAGGAAGTAAAGTGTTTTAGCTAACTGGGAGTGGATCTGGCAGCGGATGGAACCATGGAAGCGGAAGTGGATCATAGGGTGGGGGAGGGGGCGAAAATCCTGGGAGCCTTGAAGAGTGTTTGGAAGTCGAGAACATTACCTCGGAAAGCAAAAATGGGTATGTTTGAAGGAATAGTGGTTCCAACAATGTTGTATAGTTGCGAGGCGTGGGCTATAGATAGAGTTCTGCGCAGGAGGATGGATGTGCTGGAAATGAGATGTTTGAGGACAATGTGTGGTGTGAGGTGGTTTGATCGAGTAAGTAACGTAAGGGTAAGAGAGATGTGTGGAAATAAAAAGAGCGTGGTTGAGAGAGCAGAAGAGGGTGTTTTGAAATGGTTTGGGCACATGGAGAGAATGAGTGAGGAAAGATTGACCAAGAGGATATATGTGTCGGAGGTGGAGGGAACGAGGAGAAGTGGGAGACCAAATTGGAGGTGGAAAGATGGAGTGAAAAAGATTTTGTGTGATCGGGGCCTGAACATGCAGGAGGGTGAAAGGAGGGCAAGGAATAGAGTGAATTGGATCGATGTGGTATACCGGGGTTGACGTGCTGTCAATGGATTGAATCAGGGCAGGTGAAGCGTCTGGGGTAAACCATGGAAAGCTGTGTAGGTATGTATATTTGCGTGTGTTGACTTATGTATATACATGTGTATGATGGTGGGTTGAGCCATTTCTTTCGTCTGTTTCCTTGCGCTACCTCGCAAACGCGGGAGACAGCGACAAAGCAAAAAAAAAAAAAAAAAAAAAAATATATATATATATATATATATATATATATATATATATATATATATATATATATATATATATTTATTTATTTATTCATATTTTATTTTGCTGTGTCGCCGTCTCCCGCGTCAACGAGGTAGCGCAAGGAAACATACGAAAGAAATGGCCCAACCCACCCACATACACATGTATATACATACACGTCCACACACGCAAATATACATACCTATACATCTCAATGTATACATATGTATACACAGACATATACATATATACACATGTACATAATTCATACTGTCTGCCCTTATTCATTCCTATCGCCACCCCGCCACACATGAAATAACAACCCCCTCCCCCCGCATGTGTGCAAGGTAGCGCTAGGAAAAGACAACAAAGGCCACATTCGTTCACACTCAGTCTCTAGCTGTAATAATGCAACGAAACCACAGCTCCCTTTCCACATTCAGGCCCCACAGAACTTTCCATGGTTTACCCAGGACGCTTCACATGCCCTGGTTCAATCCATTGACAGCACGTCGACCCCGGTATACCACATCGTTCCAGTTCACTCTATTCCTTGCACGCCTTTCACCCTCCTGCATGTTCAGGCCCCGATCGCTCAAAATCTTTTTCACTCCATCTTTCCACCTCCAATTTGGTCTCCCGCTCCTCCTCGTTCCCTTCACCTCTGACACATATATCCTCTTTGTCAATCTTTCCTCACTCATTCTCTCCATGTGACCAAACCATTTCAAAACACCCTCTTATGCTCTCTCAACCACACTCTTTTTATTACCACACATATTTCTTACCCTACTATTACTTACTCGATCAAACCACCTTACACCACATATTGTCCTCAAACATCTCATTTCCAGCACATCCACCCTCCTGCGCACAACTCTATCCATAGCCCACGCCTCGCAACCATATAACATTGTTGGAACCACTATCCCTGGAGATAGGGGAGAAAGAATACTTCCCACGCATTCCTCACGTGTCGTAGAAGGCGACTAAAGGGGACGGGAGCGGGGGGCTGGAAACCCTCCCCTCCATGTATTTTACTTTCTAAAAGGGGAAATATATATATATATATATATATATATATATATATATATATATATATATATATATATATATATATATATATATATATATGTATATATACATACATATATATATATATATATATATATATATATATATATATATATATATATATATATATGTATGTATATATACATATATATATATATATATATATATATATATATATATATATATATATATATATATATATATATATATATATATATATATATATGTTCAAACTTGCTTGCCTTCATCCATTCCTGGCGCTACTTCGCCCCTTAGCTAAGAAACAGCATCGCTACCCCCTGTTTCAGTTATCGAAAACATGTTCGCTCGTAATGAACAACAATATGGCAGGTCACTTTGGAAGTTTGAATCGTATCGATGTGTTGTATGAGTACCGATGCAATACTGGAGACTGTCATCCTCACCACATAAACTATGTTGGGCATACGACCTGCACCCTGAGGAGCCGCTTTTCGCTTCACTTACAAGAAGGTGGAATCAGACATCATGAACGAAAGCATGGTACAAAACGGACGAGAGATTTTAAAGTATATGACATCAAAATCGTTACTCACTGCACTGTTCGGAGGAGACTACAGATGTTAGAAGCCATTGACATTAGAGAGAAAGCACCTGTCATCAACATCCCGACAAACATGACCACCGCCATACAGCTTTTTGATGGCTCGCCAATAGGACGTTGACCAAACGACATTTTAGAACAGGAGGAACACGTCACTAACCCGCCACAAGCTACCGAGTCTTCCATATCAGGACAGGGGGAACAAGTCATTGACCAACTCGGCCCTGGGTTGCGAAGGTTAGAGAGAATCAGACGAGCCCAACCAGTCCTCTGTGCCGCACTTGGACAATAATGGTCTCCCTTGGCCTAACTTAGTGTATTTAGTGATGGACTGTCTGTATTTCTTTTTCTGTGTGTCCTCTTTTGTGGTTTGTTTCTTATTTACATGTTTTTTGCCTTTTACATTTTATATTTAAATTTTGTGACGCAGTTTTTTCCTTTTTTTGTAGCATCCTATTGATGGCTCTGTGAAAGCGAAAGCCTGATAGAAATGAAATGGATAATTTTGGACAGCTGTTGTCTGAGCATGCACTTAATGGTAGAACAATATTGAGAAGATTAGAGAACTTAGAAAAGAGGATTGATAACTGTAAATATGCTGTCGTATTCATATATATATATATATATATATATATATATATATATATATATATATATATATATATATATATATATATATATATATATATATATTTTTTGTTTTTTTTTGTTTTGCTTTGTCGCTGTCTCCCGCGTTTGCGAGGTAGCGCAAGGAAACAGACGAAAGAAATGGCCCAACCCACCCCCATACACATGTATATACATACGTCCACACACGCAAATATACATACCTACACAGCTTTCCATGGTTTACCCCAGACGCTTCACATGCCTTGATTCAATCCACTGACAGCACGTCAACCCCGGTATACCACATCGCTCCAATTCACTCTATTCCTTCCCCTCCTTTCACCCTCCTGCATGTTCAGGCCCCGATCACACAAAATCTTTTTCACTCCATCTTTCCACCTCCAATTTGGTCTCCCTCTTCTCCTCGTTCCCTCCACCTCCGACACATATATCCTCTTGGTCAATCTTTCCTCACTCATTCTCTCCATGTGACCAAACCATTTCAAAACACCCTCTTCTGCTCTCTCAACCACGCTCTTTTTATTTCCACACATCTCTCTTACCCTTACGTTACTTACTCGATCAAACCACCTCACACCACACATTGTCCTCAAACATCTCATTTCCAGCACATCCATCCTCCTGCGCACAACTCTATCCATAGTCCACGCCTCGCAACCATACAACATTGTTGGAACCACTATTCCTTCAAACATACCCATTTTTGCTTTCCGAGATAATATTCTCGACTTCCACACATTCTTCAAGGCTCCCAGAATTTTCGCCCCCTCCCCCACCCTATGATCCACTTCCGCTTCCATGGTTCCATCCGCTGCCAGATCCACTCCCAGATATCTAAAACACTTCACTTCCTCCAGTTTTTCCCCATTCAAACTCACCTCCCAATTGACTTGACCCTCAACCCTACTGTACCTAATAATCTTGCTCTTATTCACATTTACTCTTAACTTTCTTCTTTCACACACTTTACCAAACTCAGTCACCAGCTTCTGCAGTTTCTCACATGAATCAGCCACCAGCGTATATCATCAGCGAACAACAACTGACTCACTTCCAAGCTCTCTCATCCCCACAGACTTCATATATATATATATATATTATATATATATATATATATTATATTATATATATATATATCTGTGTGAGAAGGAGATGGAGTGAGTATTTTGAAGTTTGATGAATGTGTTTGATGATAGAGTGGCCGATATAGGGTGTTTTGGTCGAGGTGGTGATCAAAGTGAGAGGGTTAGGGAAAATGATTTGGTAAACAGAGAAGAGTAGCAAAAGCTTTGCGGGAAGATGAAAGCCGGCAAGGCAGCAGGTTTGGAATGGTATTGCAGTGGAATTTATTAAAAAAGGGGGTGACTGTATTATTGACTGGTTGGTAAGGTATTTACACTGTATGTATGATTCATGGTGAGGTGCCTGAGGATTGGCGGAATGCGTGCATAGTGCCATTGTACAAAGCAAAGGGGATAAGAGTGAGTGCTCAAATTACAGAGGTATAAGTTTGTTGAGTATTCCTGGTAAATTATATGGGGCGTATTGATTGAGAGGGTGAAGGCATGTACAGAGCATCAGATTGGGGAAGAGCAGTGTGGTTTCGAAGTGGTAGAGGATGTGTGGATCAGGTGTTTGCTTTGAAGAATGTATGTGAGAATACTTAGAAAAAGCAATGGATTTGTATGTAGCATTTATGGATCAGGAGAAGGCATATGATAGAGTTGAGAGATGCTCTGTGGAAGGTATTAAGAATATATGGTGTGGGAGGCGTTGTTAGAAGCAGTAAAAAGTTTTTATCGAGGATGTAAGGCATGTGTACGTGTAGGAAGAGAGGAAAGGATTGGTTCTCAGTGAATGTAGGTTTGCCGGCAGGGGTGTGTGATGTCTCCATGGTTGTTTAATTTGTTTATGGATGGGGTTGTTAGGGAGGTGATGCAAGAGTTTTGGAAAGAGGGGCAAGTATGAAGTCTGTTGGGGATGAGAGAGCTTGGGAAGTGAGTCAGTTGTTGTTCGCTGATGATACAGCGCTGGTGGCTGATTCATGTGAGAAACTGCAGAAGCTGGTGACTGAGTTTGGTAAAGTGTGTGAAAGAAGAAAGTTAAGAGTAAATGTGAATAAGAGCAAGGTTATTAGGTACAGTAGGGTTGAGGGTCAAGTCAATTGGGAGGTGAGTTTGAATGGAGAAAAACTGGAGGAAGTGAAGTGTTTTAGATATCTGGGAGTGGATCTGGCAGCGGATGGAACCATGGAAGCGGAAGTGGATCATAGGGTGGGGGAGGGGGCGAAAATTCTGGGAGCCTTGAAGAATGTGTGGAAGTCGAGAACATTATCTCGGAAAGCAAAAATGGGTATGTTTGAAGGAATAGTGGTTCCAACAATGTTGTATGGTTGCGAGGCGTGGGCTATGGATAGAGTTGTGCGCAGGAGGATGGATGTGCTGGAAATGAGATGTTTGAGGACAATGTGTGGTGTGAGGTGGTTTGATCGAGTAAGTAACGTAAGGGTAAGAGAGATGTGTGGAATAAAAAGAGCGTGGTTGAGAGAGAGAAGAGGTGTTTGAAATGGTTTGGGCACATGGAGAGAATGAGTGAGGAAGATTGACCAAGAGGATATATGTGTCGGAGGTGGATGGGAACGAGGAGAAGTGGGAGACCAAATTGGAGGTGGAAAGATGGAGTGAAAAAGATTTTGTGTGATCGGGGCCTGAACATGCAGGAGGGTGAAAGGAGGGCAAGGAAATAGAGTGAATTGGATCGATGTGGTATACCGGGGTTGACGTGCTGTCAATGATTGAATCAGGGCAGGTGAAGCGTCTGGGGAAACCATGGAAAGCTGTGTAGGTATGTCTATTTGCGTGTGTTGACTTATGTAATATACATGTGTATGATGGTGGGTTGAGCCATTTTCTTCGTCTGTTTCCTTGCGCTACCTCGCAAACGCGGGAGACGCGACAAAGCAAAAAAAAAAAAAAAAAAAAAATATATATATATATAATTATATATATATATATATATATATATATATATATATATATATATTATTTATTTATTTATTCATATTTTATTTTGCTGTGTCGCCGTCTCCCGCGTCAACGAGGTAAGCGCAGGAAACATACGAAAGAAATGGCCCAACCCACCCACATACACATGTATATACATACACGTCACACACGCAAATATACATACTATACATCTCAATGTATACATATGTATACACACGACATATACATATATACACATGTACATAATTCATAACTGTCTGCCCTTATTCATTCCTATCGCCACCCCGCCACACATGAAATAACAACCCCTCCCCCCGCATGTGTGCAAGTAGCGCTAGGAAAAGACAACAAAGGCCACATTCGTCACACTCAGTCTCTAGCTGTAATAATGCAACGAAACCACAGCTCCCTTTCCACATTCAGGCCCCACAGAACTTTCCATGGTGTTACCCAGGACGCTTCAAAGCCCTGGTTCAATCCATTGGACAGCACGTTCGACCCCCGGTATACCACATCGTTCCAGTTCACTCTATTCCTTGCACGCCTTTCACCCTCCTGCATGTTCAGGCCCCGATCGCTCAAAATCTTTTCACCCATCTTTCCACCTCCAATTTGGTCTCCCGCTCCTCCTCGTTCCCTTCACCTCTGACACATATATCCTCTTTGTCAATCTTTCCTCACTCATTCTCTCCATGTGACCAAACCATTTCAAAACACCCTCTTATGCTCTCTCAACCACACTCTTTTATTACCACACATATTTCTTACCCTACTATTACTTACTCGATCAAACCACCTTAACACCATCATATTGCCTCAAACATCTCATTTCCAGCACATCCACCCTCCTGCGACAACTCTATCCATAGCCCACGCCTCGCAACCATTATAACATTGTTGGAACCACTATCCTGTGAGATAGGGGAGAAAGAATACTTCCCACGCATTCCTCACGTGTCGTAGAAGGCGACTAAAGGGACGGGAGCGGGGGCTGGAAACCCTCCCCTCCATGTATTTTACTTTCTAAAAGGGGAAATATATATATATATTTATATATTATATATATTATATATATATATATATATATTTTATATATATATATATATATATTTTATTATACATACATATATAATATATATATTATATATATATATATATATATATATATATATATATATATGTATGATTTATATACATTATATATATATTTTATATATATATATATATTATATATATATATATATATATATATATATATATATATATATATTATTATTATGTTCAAACTTGCTTGCCTTCATCCATTCTGGCGCTACTTCGCCCCTTAGCTAAGAAACAGCATCGCTACCCCCTGTTTCAGTTATCGAAAACATGTTCGCTCGTAATGAACAACAATATGGCGGGTTTCACTTTGGAAGTTTGAATGTATCGATGTGTTGTATGAGTACCGATGAAAATACTGGAGACTGTCATCCTCACCACATAAACTATGTTGGGCATACGACCTGCACCCTGAGGAGCCGCTTTTCGCTTCACTTACAAGAAGGTGGAATCAGACATCATGAACGAAAGCATGGTACAAAACGGACGAGAGATTTTAAAGTATATGACATCAAAATCGTTACTCACTGCACTGTTCGGAGGTGACTACAGATGTTAGAAGCCATTGACTTAGAGAGAAAGCACCTGTCATCAACCCTCCCGACAAACATGACCACCGCCCATACAGCTTTTTGATGGCTCGCCAATAGGACGTTGACCAAACGACATTTTAGAAAAGGAGGAACACGTCACTAACCCGCCACAAGCTACCGAGTCTTCCATATCAGGACAGGGGGAACAAGTCATTGACCAACTCGGCCCTGGGTTGCGAAGGTTAGAGAGAATCAGACGAGCCCAACCAGTCCTCTGTGCCGCACTTGGACAATAATGGTCTCCCTTGGGCCCAACTTAGTGATTTAGTGATGGACTGTCTGTATTTCTTTTTCTGTGTGTCCTCTTTTGTGGTTTGTTTCTTATTTACATGTTTTTTGCCCTTTTTCATTTTATATTTAAATTTTGTGACGCAGTTTTTTCCTTTTTTTGTAGCATCCTATTGATGGCTCTGTGAAAGCGAAAGCCTGATAGAAATGAAATGGATAATTTTGGACAGCTGTTGTCTGAGCATGCACTTAATGGTAGAACAATATTGAGAAGATTAGAGAACTTAGAAAAGAGGATTGATAACTGTAAATTGCTGTCGTATTCATATATATATATAAAATATATAATTATTTATAATATATATATATATATTATATATATATATATTATATATATATATATATTTTTTGTTTTTTTTTGTTTTGCTTTGTCGCTGTCTCCCGCGTTTGCGAGGTAGCGCAAGGAAACAGACGAAAGAAATGGCCCAACCCACCCCATACACATGTATATACATACGTCCACACACGCAAATATACATACCTACACAGCTTTTCCCTGGTTTACCCCAGACGCTTCACATGCCTTGATTCAATCCACTGACAGCACGTCAACCCCTGTATACCACATCGCTCCAATTCACTCTATTCCTTGCCCTCCTTTCACCCTCCTGCATGTTCAGGCCCCGATCACACAAAATCCTCTTCACTCCATCTTTCCACCTCCAATTTGGTCTCCCTCTTCTCCTCGTTCCCTCCACCTCCGACACATATATCCTCTTGGTCAATCTTTCCTCACTCATTCTCTCCATGTGCCCAAACCATTTCAAAACACCCTCTTCTGCTCTCTCAACCACGCTCTTTTTATTTCCACACATCTCTCTTACCCTTACGTTACTTACTCGATCAAACCACCTCACACCACACATTGTCCTCAAACATCTCATTTCCAGCACACCCATCCTCCTGCGCACAACTCTATCCACAGCCCACGCCTCGCAACCATACAACATTGTTGGAACTACTATTCCTTCAAACATACCCATTTTTGCTTTCCGGGATAATGTTCTCGACTTCCACACATTTTTCAAGGCTCCCAAAATTTTCGCCCCCTCCCCCACCCTATGATCCACTTCCGCTTCCATGGTTCCATCCGCTGACAGATCCACTCCCAGATATCTAAAACACTTCACTTCCTCCAGTTTTTCACCATTCAAACTCACCTCCCAATTGACTTGACCCTCAACCCTACTGTACCTAATAACCTTGCTCTTATTCACATTTACTCTTAACTTTCTTCTTCCACACACTTTACCAAACTCAGTCACCAGCTTCTGCAGTTTCTCACATGAATCAGCCACCAGCGCTGTATCATCAGCGAACAACAACTGACTCACTTCCTAAGCTCTCTCATCCCCAACAGACTTCATACTTGCCCCTCTTTCCAAGACTCTTGTATTTACCTCCCTAACAACCCCATCCATAAACAAATTAAACAACCATGGAGACATCACACACCCCTGCCGCAAACCTACATTCACTGAGAACCAATCACTTTCCTCTCTTCCTACACGTACACATGCCTTACATCCTCGATAAAAACTTTTCACTGCTTCTAACAACTTGCCTCCCACACCATATATTCTTAATACCTTCCACAGAGCATCTCTATCAACTCTATCATATGCCTTCTCCAGATCCATAAATGCTACATACAAATCCATTTGCTTTTCTAAGTATTTCTCACATACATTCTTCAAAGCAAACACCTGATCCACACATCCTCTACCACTTCTGAAACCACACTGCTCTTCCCCAATCTGATGCTCTGTACATGGCCTCACCCTCTCAATCAATACCCTCCCATATAATTTACCAGGAATACTCAACAAACTTATACCTCTGTAATTTGAGCACTCACTCTTATCCCCTTTGCCTTTGTACAATGGCACTATGCACGCATTCCGCCAATCCTCAGGCACCTCACCATGAGTCATACATACATTAAATAACCTTACCAACCAGTCAACAATACAGTCACCCCCTTTTTTAATAAATTCCACTGCAATACCATCCAAACCTGCTGCCTTGCCGGCTTTCATCTTCCGCAAAGCTTTTACTACCTCTTCTCTGTTTACCAAATCATTTTCCCTAACCCTCTCACTTTGCACACCACCTCGACCCAAACACCCTATATCTGCCACTCTGTCATCAGACACATTCAACAAACCTTCAAAATACTCATTCCATCTCCTTCTCACATCACCACTACTTGTTATCACCTCCCCATTTACGCCCTTCACTGAAGTTCCCATTTGCTCCCTTGTCTTACGCACCCTATTTACCTCCTTCCAGAACATCTTTTTATTCTCCCTAAAATTTACTGATAGTCTCTCACCCCAACTCTCATTTGCCCTTTTTTTCACCTCTTGCACCTTTCTCTTGACCTCCTGTCTCTTTCTTTTATACTTCTCCCACTCAATTGCATTTTTTCCCTGCAAAAATCGTCCAAATGCCTCTCTCTTCTCTTTCACTAATACTCTTACTTCTTCATCCCACCACTCACTACCCTTTCTAAACAGCCCACCTCCCACTCTTCTCATGCCACAAGCATCTTTTGCGCAATCCATCACTGATTCCCTAAATACATCCCATTCCTCCCCCACTCCCCTTACTTCCATTGTTCTCACCTTTTTCCATTCTGTACACAGTCTCTCCTGATACTTCTTCACTCAGGTCTCCTTCCCAAGCTCACTTACTCTCACCACCTTCTTCACCCCAACATTCACTCTTTTTTTCTGAAAACCCATACTAATCTTCACCTTAGCCTCCACAAGATAATGATCAGACATCCCTCCAGTTGCACCTCTCAGCACATATATATATATATATATATATATATATATATATATATATATATATATATATATATATATGTATATATATATTCAGAAGTGTTTTCACAGTGGAGACACTGTAGCCCCAAAGTCAGTGAGATAGAATAGGCAGTAGGATTTAGAAAACATTATATAAACATTAACAGAATACTAAAAGATCTTAATCCATAATCTATGAAAATATCATAGTATATACGAAAGATGTGTGCAGATACACTGGACAAATCTTTTGATAAAGATAAGATCTCCCTAGAAAGAGGCAAAGTGCCACGGCAGTGAAGAAGGTTAAACCTATCCCTAAGAAGAAGGAGCTGAGAAGAGGCATTAAACTAAAGGCCGGCCTTACTGACGAGTGTGGTCTGTCTGGTTCTGAAAAAGATAATCAGAAAGCAAATAGATGTCTTTCCACAAAGGAGAAATAAACCAAGTGAAAGATCATGGTTTTAGGGAAAGCAGGTCATGCGTAGCACATCTCATAGATTTCTGTGTGAAAGCGAGCTTTGTCTTGGACAAAAGGGAAGGCTGTGTGTATTCTTGTATTTGAACTGCCAGACAGCATTTGACATCGTACCGTATTAGAGGCCGATTACATAATTTGGATCCCAAAGCTGGAATGAGAGGAAGACTCCTTTAGTGGATGGAAGATTACTTTAGTGGTGGACAGCAAGGACGCTAGTCAGAAGATCCTTCTCAAAATGATTGAAGTCCTCCGCGGAGGTCCGCGCTGTTCTCTTCAGGATTATCGTTTTAGGTATGTATATGACATGCTAGAAGGTATAGACTCTTACCTAGATATTTCTACAAATGAGACAGAGGTCATGAGGATAGTGAAAACTATGAATGATTACAACTACTTACCAAAGGACATCGACACACTCAAAAGCCTGATGGGTGGTTGACGAGGTTCAACCCAAGAAAATGTAAAGTGATAAGGATGGGTTACAGCGAAAGAAGGCGTTGGTATGAGTGATGACCTCAATATCAGTGATATGTACCACGTCAAGTAGAAGGAATCTGTGTGTGAGAAGAACTTGGGAAGTGACATTGGCCTTAACATGTCGTCAGAGTATAACTTCAGATAACATTTGGAGAGTTGTTTAGGAGACCAAGTGCTTGCTGTCATATATCTGAATTGCATATATATATATATATATATATATATATATATATATATATATATATATATATATATATATATATATATATATATTACACAAAGCTGAATTATGCTTCTAAAGTTTGGTTCCCTTCCCTAATGAATCACAATAGAGGTCTAGAGGAGGGCAACAGAGATGGTACCAGAATTAAGAGGGATGATCTAAAAAGAAAGGTTAGAGACCTTGAATTACTCACACTGGTAGAGAGAAGAGTTAGGGGTGACCTGATCACAACCTCTAAGACTTTTGAATGATAACGGAGACAGTGAGCCTTCTTCCAAAGATGTAGGGATCTCACAACCAGAGGACAAAACATGAAATTAAGAAGCTTGTTAGTAAAGATGTGAAGTATTTCAATGGTATACGAGTAGTGGACGAATAAAATGAATTGAATGAAGACGTGGTTAATGCAGATAGCAAGCAGATATCTAAGAAGTTGTATGATAGTTAAGAATGTTCAAGAGATGGGGCCCACGAATGTACAGCTCTCCCATCATACAGTACAAAAAAATACAGTAATAACAAATAAGAAAGTAAACGTTGAATTAGAATTGATATACGGAGATTAATCATCACTAATGTTGATAGAGTTTCGATAATCACAACCAAAGCAAGAGTGTTGCTTTCCATATTTGATATAGAAGCACAAACTACATTCCATCTCTTGCATCTATCCTTCCAGGCTTCTCTCCTCACACACAGACACATCGTGAGGCAGGAGGCAATTCCTGCACACACCAGGTCATCTTAGATCACTGAGGTATACACAGTGTTGCGTCATCTCTTATCAGTTCCCCAGGCGTGCCACCAGATGTCAGCACTGCAGGTGCTGTTACCCTCCCCCCTCCCGAGCCTCCGCTCTCCGGGACACAGTCAGGGCGACACTTTAAGATATTTCTGGTCTTGTGATCATGGGTCGAACTGGCTGGTTAAAGCAGAACACGCATTACTCGTTGGCTACTTTAGATTTCCTGCAATCATCCGGCGCAATGAGCAGGTTTCAGGTAATAATGAAATTTCATTTCTAACGCTGAAACATAGTTGTGTTTCATCCAGGTTTTACATTTTGGCGGCCATTTCTGCGTGTTATGTTCGGCTAGCAAAGTGTTGATGACAGTTCTCATACCGGCAGGAGTGAGATATGGTGATTAAAAAAAAAGGATTGAAGGAGTGTTCGAAAAATGTCATTGTGTTGTATCCCATCAGCCACCCTCAACACTACAGTCCGTGCCGAGCAGTCCCTGGAGGCCAGATATACATACATATATATATATATATATATATATATATATATATATATATATATATATATATATATATATATATATATATGTTATACTTAGTCGCTGTCTCCCGCGAGGTAGCGCAAGGAAACAGAAGAAAGAATGGCCCAACCCACCCACATACACATGTATATGCATAAACGCCCACACACGCATATATACATACCATACATTTCAGCGTATACATACATATACATACACAGACATATACGTATATACACATGTACATATTCATAATTGCTGCCTTCGTCCATTTTCGTCGCCACCCCGCCACACATGAAATGACAACCCCTTCACCCTGCGCGCGCGCGATGTAGTGCTAGGAAAAGACAAAAAGGACATATTCGTTCACACTCAGTCTCTAGCTGTCATGTGTAATGCACCGAAACCACAGCTCCCTTTCCACATTCAGGCCCAAAAAAACTTTCCATGGTTTACTCCAGACGCTTCACATGCCCTGGTTCAATCCATTGACAGCACGTCGACCCTGGAATACCACATCGTTCCAGTTCACTCTGTTCCTTGCACGCCTTTCACCCTCCTGTGTGTTCAGGTCCCGATTGCTCAAAATCTTTTTCACTTCATCCTTCCACCTCCAATTTGGTCTCCCATTTCTCCTCTTTCCCTCCACCTCTGACACATATATCCTCTTTATCGATCTTTCCTTACTCATTCTCTCTTTGTAACCATACCATTTCAATACACCCTCTTCTGCTCTCTCAACCACACTCTCTTTATCACCACACATCTCTCTTTTATATATATATATATATATATATATATATATATATATATATATATATATATATATATATATATATATATATATGCCTTCTCCAGATCCATAAATGCTACATACAAATCCATTTGCTTTTCTAAGTATTTCTCACATACATTCTTCAAAGCAAACACCTGATCCACACAGCTTTGTCGCTGTCTCCCGCGTTTGCGAGGTAGCGCAAGGAAACAGACGAAAGAAATGGCCCAACCCACCTCCATACACATATATATACATACGTCCACACACGCAAATATACAATACCTACACAGCTTTCCATGGTTTACCCCAGACGCTTCACATGCCCTGATTCAATCCACTGACACTACGTCAACCCCGGTATACCACATCGATCCAATTCACTCTATTCCTTGCCCTCCTTTCACCCTCCTGCACACAAAATCTTTTTCATTCCATCTTTCCACCTCCAATTTGGTCTCCCACTTCTCCTCGTTCCCTCCACCTCCGACACATATATCCTCTTGGTCAATCTTTCCTCACTCATTCTCTCCATGTGCCCAAACCATTTCAAAACACCCTCTTCTGCTCTCTCAACCACGCTCTTTTTATTTCCACATGTCTCACTTACCCTTACGTTACTTACTCGATCAAACCACCTCACACCACACATTGTCCTCAGACATCTCATTTCCAGCACATCCATCCTCCTGCGCACAACTCTATCCATAGCCCACGCCTCGCAACCATACAACATTGTTGGAACCACTATATATATATATATATATATATATATATATATATATATATATATATATATATATATATATATATTCTTTTTTTTTCTTTTAAACTATTCGCCATTTCCCGCGTTAGCGAGGTAGCGTTAAGAACAGAGGACTGGGCCTTTTTTGGAATATCCTCACCTGGCCCCCCTCTGTTCCTTCTTTTGGAAAATTAAAAA
This sequence comes from Panulirus ornatus, assembly GCF_036320965.1. Classification (NCBI taxonomy): domain Eukaryota; kingdom Metazoa; phylum Arthropoda; class Malacostraca; order Decapoda; family Palinuridae; genus Panulirus; species Panulirus ornatus. Next base: position 46,971,122 of record NC_092236.1, on the reverse strand, counting down.
AAACGAGAGGGGAGGATTTCCAGCCCCCCGCTCCCTCCCCTTTTAGTCGCCTTCTACGACACACAGGGAGTACGTGGGAAGTATTCTTAATCCCCTATCCCCAGGGATAATATATATATATATATATATATATATATATATATATATATATATATATATATATATATATATATATATTTTTTTTTTTTTTTTTTTTTTTTTTTTTTTTTTTTTTTGCTGTCTCCCGCGTTTGCTAGTTAGCGCAAGGAAACAGACGACAGAAATGGCCCAACCCACCCCCATACACATGTATATACATACGTCCACACACGCAAATATACATACCTACACAGCTTTCCATGGTTTACCCCAGACGCTTCACATGCCTTGATTCAATCCACTGACAGCACGTCAACCCCGGTATACCACATCGCTCCAATTCACTCTATTCCTTGCCCTCCTTTCACCCTCCTGCATGTTCAGGCCCCGATCACACAAAATCTTTTTCACTCCATCTTTCCACCTCCAATTTGGTCTCCCTCTTCTCCTCGTTCCCTCCACCTCCGACACATATATCCTCTTGGTCAATCTTTCCTCACTCATTCTCTCCATGTGACCAAACCATTTCAAAACACCCTCTTCTGCTCTCTCAACCACGCTCTTTTTATTTCCACACATCTCTCTTACCCTTACGTTACTTACTCGATCAAACCACCTCACACCACACATTGTCCTCAAACATCTCATTTCCAGCACATCCATCCTCCTGCGCACAACTCTATCCATAGTCCACGCCTCGCAACCATACAACATTGTTGGAACCACTATTCCTTCAAACATACCCATTTTTGCTTTCCGAGATAATGTTCTCGACTTCCACACATTCTTCAAGGCTCCCAGAATTTTCGCCCCCTCCCCCACCCTATGATCCACTTCCGCTTCCATGTTTCCATCCGCTGCCAGATCCACTCCCAGATATCTAAAACACTTCACTTCCTCCAGTTTTTCTCCATTCAAACTCACCTCCCAATTGACTTGACCCTCAACCCTACTGTACCTAATAACCTTGCTCTTATTCACATTTACTCTTAACTTTCTTCTTTCACACACTTTATCAATATCTTTTTTTTTTCATACTTTTCGCCATTCCCCGCGATAGCGAGGTAGCGTTAAGAACAGAGGACTGGGCCTTTGAGGGAATATCCTCACCTGGCCCCCTTCTCTGTTCCTTCTTTTGGAAAATTAAAATATATATATATATATATATATATATATATATATATATATATATATATATATATATATATATATACATATATATATGTATATATATATATATATATATATATATATATGTATATATATATATATATATATATATATATATATATATATATATATATATATATATATATATATATTTTTTTTTTTTTTTTTTTTTTTTTTTTTTTTTTATATTTTGTCGCTGTCTCCCGCGTTTGCGAGGTAGCGCAAGGAAACAGACGAAAGAAATGGCCCAACCCCCCCCCCCCATACACATGCACATACACACGTCCACACACGCAAATATACATACCTACACAGCTTTCCATGATTTACCCCAGACGCTTCACATGCCCTGATTCAATCCACTGACAGCACGTCAACCCCTGTATACCACATGACTCCAATTCACTCTATTTCTTGCCCTCCTTTCACCCTCCTGCATGTTCAGGCCCCGATCACACAAAATCTTTTTCACTCCATCTTTCCACCTCCAATTTGGTCTCCCTCTTCTCCTCGTTCCCTCCACCTCCGACACATATATCCTCTTGGTCAATCTCTCCTCACTCATTCTCTCCATGTGCCCAAACCATTTCAAAACACCCTCTTCTGCTCTCTCAACCACGCTCTTTTTATTTCCACACATCTCTCTTACCCTTACGTTACTTACTCGATCAAACCACCTCACACCACACATTGTCCTCAAACATCTCATTTCCAGCACATCCATCCTCCTGCGCACATCTCTATCCATAGCCCACGCCTCGCAACCATACAACATTGTTGGAACCGCTATTCCCTCAAACATACCCATTTTTGCTTTCCGAGATAATGTTCTCGACTTCCACACATTTTTCAAGGCTCCCAAAATTTTCGCCCCCTCCCCCACCCTATGATCCACTTCCGCTTCCATGGTTCCATCCGCTGACAGATCCACTCCCAGATATCTAAAACACTTCACTTCCTCCAGTTTTTCTCCATTCAAACTCACCTCCCAATTGACTTGACCCTCACCCCTACTGTACCTAATAACCTTGCTCTTATTCACATTTACTCTCAACTTTCTTCTTCCACACACTTTACCAAACTCAGTCACCAGCTTCTGCAGTTTCTCACATGAATCAGCCACCAGCGCTGTATCATCAGCGAACAACAACTGACTCACTTCCCAAGCTCTCTCATCCCCAACAGACTTCATACTTGCCCCTCTTTCCAGGACTCTTGCATTTACCTCCCTTACAACCCCATCCATAAACAAATTAAACAACCATGGAGACATCACACACCCCTGCCGCAAACCTACATTCACTGAGAACCAATCACTTTCCTCTCTTCCTACACGTACACATGCCTTACATCCTCGATAAAAACTTTTCACTGCTTCTAACAACTTGCCTCCCACACCATATATTCTTAATACCTTCCACAGAGCATCTCTATCAACTCTATCATATGCCTTCTCCAGATCCATAAATGCTACATACAAATCCATTTGCTTTTCTAAGTATTTCTCACATACATTCTTCAAAGCAAACACCTGATATATATATATATATATATATATATATATATATATATATATATATATATATATACTCTTTCATTCTTTTTTCCTTGTTCGCTGTTTCCCGTGTTAGCAAGGAAACACCAGGAGCACACAAAGAAATGGTTTCATTCGCTCACGTCTATTCTTTAGTTGTCATGAAACCACAGCGAGACCCCACAGAATTTCCCATGATTCCCTCCGGCTGCTTCATATACCCTGTTTCATTCCACTGACAGCATCTCGCCCACTGTATACCACATCGATCCAGTTCACTATTCCGTGCATGCCATTCACCCCGAAACGTTCAGACTCCGATCACTCAAAATCTTTTTCACTCCGTCCTTCCATCTCCCTCTCCACATGACCATACCTTGCAGTGCACCTTTTTACTTTTCTCAACCACACACTTCTTATTACCGAACCTTTCTCTTATTCTATCATTATTTACTCGATCAACCCTCTTTACACCAAATATTTTCCTCAGACATTTCATTTCCAACACATTCACCCTCTTTCGTTTATTCTCATCTATGGTCTATGCTTCTCATCCATATAACACCGTCGGGAGCAGTATACCTTCAATCAAAACTAATTTTCGCCTTCGTTCTAAACATTCTTCAATGCCCCAGAACCTTTACCCCCGCTTCCATGGTTCCATTTACTACAACGTCCGCTCTCAAGTATCCAGAACTCCCCACATCCCCCCAAGTTTCCTCCGTTGAAACTCCCGCCTCAATCAACCAGTCTCTTTGCACTGCCAAACCTAATAACCTTCCTTTTATTCACATTTCCTCTCATACTTCTCCTTTCAAACACTCTTCCAGACTCAGTCACCAACTTCTGTAGTTTCTCATTTGAATGTGCCGTTAGTGCCGTGTCATTAGCAAACTACATTTCACTCCCTCACCACGTCATCCATAAACAAATCAAACAGCCATGGTAACATCACACATCCCTGCCGCGAACCCACCTTCATCTGGAACAATTTGCACTCCTCTCTACCTACATGCACACATGACTTTCTCTCTTAATTAAGACTTCTCAGTGTTTCTAATAGCTTTCTTCCCACACCATATAGTCGTATCTCCTTCTACAAAACATCTGTATCAGCCCTGTTATATATTTTCTCAGGATCCAGAAATGCCACATACAAATCCTGCTGTTTCTTTAAACACTTCTCATGCACTTTTTTCAAAGCAAAAACCTAAACCACATATCCTCTACCAGTCTTTAAACCATTTTGTTGTTCCCCAGTCTAACTCTCTGTACATACCACTACCCTCTCAATCACCTCTCTTCCATATAACTTACCAGGTATACTTAACTTATACTTCTGCAGTTCTAACACTCACCTTTGTCCGTCATGAATTTATACGGTGGCACTATACATACATGCCTTCCGCCAATCCTCAGGCACCTTGCTATGATCCGTACTTACACTGAAAATCCTAGCCAACCAATTAACAACACAGTCACTCCCTTTCTTAAGAAGTCAACTGTAATACCATCCACTCCAGCGCCATGATAATTTCACTTTCGATACCTCTCCACCCAAACACCCTATATCTGCCACCGTGTCATCAAACACATTTAACAGTTACTTTATCTCTTCTTTAACTCACCAGTGCCTGTTACCACTTTCCCATTTGTTCCCTTCGCCGATGATCCCATACGCTCCCTTATTTTTCTAACACTATTAACCTCCTTCCAAAATATCTTGTTTTCCCTGGAGTTTGCTGATAATCTTTCACCCCAATTCTCATTTGCTTGCTGTTTCATTCCATTCACCTTACTCTTGACCTGCCGCTTTCCCTTATAGATCTTCCAATCACTTGCACTTCTTCCCTGTAAGTACCGTCCAGTCACTTGTGCCCCTTCCCTATAAGTACCGCCCATACAGCTCCCTTTTCGCTTTCATTAGGAACCTTACTTCGTCATCCCACCACTCATTACCCTTTCTTATCTGCCCACCTCCCACAAGCCTCCCTTCCTCTAGCTTTGTTTAGTCTTACCTTCTGCTATTATGCACTCATTCTGTCCTGACATGTCATCACATTAGTCTCTTTTCCAAGCTCACTTACTTTCACCACGTTTTCTGAAAACCTTGACAAATTTTCAGCCTTGCCTCCACCACGTAATGGTCAGACATTCCAACAACTGTCGTTGTCACAACATACACGTCAAAGTCTCCCTCTTTTGCGCAACTGTAAATGTGTACGCAATCCAGTAATGCTCGCAGACCGTCTCTTCTACTCACCCACGTAAACTTATGTATGTCCCCTTTTATAAACCAGGTATTCTCAGTCATCAGCCCTTTTTCGGCACACAACCCCACAAGCTTTTCACATTGTTATCCACCTTGCTGAATACCCCGTGTTCTTCATTTATACCATCCGCTGCCTCATTATTCGCTTTCATATTCAATTACCTATCACTATTATCCGATCTCTTATATCAAAACTGCTGATGCACACTCCCAGCTGCTTCCAAAACACTCTCCTCTCTTCATCATTCTTCATCTGCCAAGGCACTTGCATTCCAATGATCACCCATCTCTCATAGTCCTTGGAAGCGGAAGTGAGTCACAGGGTGGGGGAGGGGGTGAAGGATCTGGGAGCTTTAAAGAATGTGTAAAAGGCGAGAACGTTATCTCAGTGAGCAAAAATGGGTATGTTTGAAGGAATGGTGGTTCCAACAATGCTATGTGGTTGCGAGGCATGGGCTATAGATAGGTTTGTACGGAGGAGGGTGGATGTGTTGGAAATGAGATGTTTGAGGACAGTATGTGATGTGAGGTGGTTTGATCGAGTAAGTAATGAAAGGGTAAGAGAGATGTGTGGTAATAAAAATAGTGTGGTTGAGAGAGCAGAAGAGGGTGTATTGAAATGGTTTGGTTACATTGAGAGAATGAGTGAGGAAAGATTGACAAAGAGGAGATATGTGTCCTAGGTGGAGGGATCGAGGAGAAGTAGGAGACCAAATTGGAGGTCGAAGGATGGAGTGAAAAAGATTTTGAGCGATCGGGGCCTGAACACACAAGAGGGTGAAAGGCGTACAAGGAATAGAGGGAATTGGAACGTGCTGTCAATGGATTGAACTAGGGCATGTAAAGCGTCTGGGGTAAACCATACAATGTTTTTTTGAGCCTGGATGTGGAAAGGGAGCTGTGGTTTCGGTGCATTACACATGACAGCTAGAGACTGAGTGTGAACGAATGTGGCCTTTGTTGTCTTTTCCTAGCTCTACCTCGCGGGGGGAGGAGGGTACCATTTCATGTGTGGCAGGGTGGCGACGGGAATGGATGAAGGCAGCAATTATGAATTACGTACATGTGTATATATGTATATGTCTGTGTATGTATATGTATGTATACGTTGAAATGTATAGGTATGTATATGTGCGTGTGTGGGCGTTTACGTATATACATGTGTGATTGAGTGGGTTGGGACATTTCTTTAGTCTGTTCCCTTGCACTACCCCGCAAACGCGGGAGACAACGACAAAGTATAATAAGAAAATGAAGTATATATATATATATATATATATATATATATATATATATATATATATATATATATATATATATATATATATATATATTTTTTTTTTTTTTTTTTTTTTTGCTTTGTCGCTGTCTCCCGCGTTTGCGAGGTAGCGCAAGGAAACAGACGAAAGAAATGGCCCAACCCACCCCCATACACATGTATATACATACGTCCACACACGCAAATATACATACCTAAACAGCTTTCCATGGTTTACCCCAGACGCTTCACATGCCCCGATTCAATCCACTGACAGCACGTCAACCCCGGTATACCACATCGCTCCAATTCACTCTATTCCTTGCCCTCCTTTCACCCTCCTGCATGTTCAGGCCCCGATCACACAAAATCTTTTTCACTCCATCTTTCCACCTCCAATTTGGTCTCCCTCTTCTCCTCGTTCCCTCCACCTCCGACACATATATCCTCTTGGTCAATCTTTCCTCACTCATTCTCTCCATGTGCCCAAACCATTTCAAAACACCCTCTTCTGCTCTCTCAACCACGCTCTTTTTATTTCCACACATCTCTCTTACCCTTACGTTACTTACTCGATCAAACCACCTCACACCACACATTGTCCTCAAACATCTCATTTCCAGCACATCCATCCTCCTGCGCACAACTCTATCCATAGCCCACGCCTCGCAACCATACAACATTGTTGGAACCACTATTCCTTCAAACATACCCATTTTTGCTTTCCGAGATAATGTTCTCGACTTCCACACATTCTTCAAGGCTCCCAGAATTTTCGCCCCCTCCCCCACCCTATGATCCACTTCCGCTTCCATGGTTCCATCCGCTGCCAGATCCACTCCCAGATATCTAAAACACTTCACTTCCTCCAGTTTTTCTCCATTCAAACTCACCTCCCAATTGACTTGACCCTCAACCCTACTGTACCTAATAACCTTGCTCTTATTCACATTTACTCTTAACTTTCTTCTTTCACACACTTTACCAAACTCAGTCACCAGCTTCTGCAGTTTCTCACATGAATCAGCCACCAGCGCTGTATCATCAGCGAACAACAACTGACTCACTTCCCAAGCTCTCTCATCCCCAACAGACTTCATACTTGCCCCTCTTTCCAAAACTCTTGCATTTACCTCCCTAACAACCCCATCCATAAACAAATTAAACAACCATGGAGACATCACACACCCCTGCCGCAAACCTGCATTCACTGAGAACCAATCACTTTCCTCTCTTCCTACACGTACACACGCCTTACAGCCTCGATAAAAACTTTTCACTGCTTCTAACAACTTGCCTCCCACACCATATATTCTTAATACCTTCCACAGAGCATCTCTATCAACTCTATCATATGCCTTCTCCAGATCCATAAATGCTACATACAAATCCATTTGCTTTTCTAAGTATTTCTCACATACATTCTTCAAAGCAAACACCTGATCCACACATCCTCTACCGCTTCTGAAACCACACTGCTCTTCCCCAATCTGATGCTCTGTACATGCCTTCACCCTCTCAATCAATACCCTCCCATATAATTTACCAGGAATACTCAACAAACTTATACCTCTGTAATTTGAGCACTCACTCTTATCCCCTTTGCCTTTGTACAATGGCACTATGCACGCATTCCGCCAATCCTCAGGCACCTCACCGTGAGTCATACATACATTAAATAACCTTACCAACCAGTCAACAATACAGTCACCCCCTTTTTTAATAAATTCCACTGCAATACCATCCAAACCTGCTGCCTTGCCGGCTTTCATCTTCCGCAAAGCTTTTACTACCTCTTCTCTGTTTACCAAATCATTTTCCCTAACCCTCTCACTTTGCACACCACCTCGACCAAAACACCCTATATCTGACACTCTATCATCAAACACATTCAACAAACCTTCAATATACTCACTCCATCTCCTTCTCACATCACCACTACTTGTTATCACCTCCCCATTTGCGCCCTTCACTGAAGTTCCCATTTGCTCCCTCGTCTTACGCACTTTATTTACCTCCTTCCAGAACATCTTTTTATTCTCCCTAAAATTTAATGATACTCTCTCACCCCAACTCTCATTTGCCCCTATATATATATTATTTTTTTATTTTTATTATACTTTGTCGCTGTCTCCCGCGTTTGCGAGGTAGCGCAAGGAAACAGACGAAAGAAATGGCCCAACCCCCCCCCCCTCCATACACATGTATATACATACGTCCACACACGCAAATATACATACCTAAACAGCTTTCCATGGTTTACCCCAGACGCTTCACATGCCTTGATTCAATCCACTGACAGCACGTCAACCCCGGTATACCACATCGCTCCAATTCACTCTATTCCTTGCCCTCCTTTCACCCTCCTGCATGTTCAGGCCCCGATCACACAAAATCTTTTTCACTCCATCTTTCCACCTCCAATTTGGTCTCCCTCTTCTCCTTGTTCCCTCCACCTCCGACACATATATCCTCTTGGTCAATCTTTCCTCACTCATCCTCTCCATGTGCCCAAACCACTTCAAAACACCCTCTTCTGCTCTCTCAACCACGCTCTTTTTATTTCCACACATCTCTCTTACCCTTACGTTACTCACTCGATCAAACCACCTCACACCACACATTGTCCTCAAACATCTCATTTCCAGCACATCCATCCTCCTGCGCACAACTCTATCCATAGCCCACGCCTCGCAACCATACAACATTGTTGGAACCACTATTCCTTCAAACATACCCATTTTTGCTTTCCGAGATAATGTTCTCGACTTCCACACATTCTTCAAGGCCCCCAGAATTTTCGCCCCCTCCCCCACCCTATGATCCACTTCCGCTTCCATGGTTCCATCCGCTGCCAGATCCACTCCCAGATATCTAAAACACTTCACTTCCTCCAGTTTTTCTCCATTAAAACTCACCTCCCAATTGACTTGACCCTCAACCCTACTGTACCTAATAACCTTGCTCTTATTCACATTTACTCTTAACTTTCTTCTTCCACACACTTTACCAAACTCAGTCACCAGCTTCTGCAGTTTCTCACATGAATCAGCCACCAGCGCTGTATCATCAGCGAACAACAACTGACTCACTTCCCAAGCTCTCTCATCCCCAACAGACTTCATACTTGCCCCTCTTTCCAAAACTCTTGCATTTACCTCCCTAACAACCCCATCCATAAACAAATTAAACAACCATGGAGACATCACACACCCCTGCCGCAAACCTACATTCACTGAGAACCAATCACTTTCCTCTCTTCCTACACGTACACATGCCTTACATCCTCGATAAAAACTTTTCACTGCTTCTAACAACTTTCCTCCCACACCATATATTCTTAATACCTTCCACAGAGCATCTCTATCAACTCTATCATATGCCTTCTCCAGATCCATAAATGCTACATACAAATCCATTTGCTTTTCTAAGTATTTCTCACATACATTCTTCAAAGCAAACACCTGATCCACACATCCTCTACCACTTCTGAAATCACACTGCTCTTCCCCAATCTGATGCTCTGTACATGCCTTCACCCTCTCAATCAATACCCTCCCATATAATTTACCAGGAATACTCAACAAACTTATACCTCTGTAATTTGAGCACTCACTCTTATCCCCTTTGCCTTTGTATATATATATATATATATATATATATATATATATATATATATATAGAGAGAGAGAGAGAGAGAGAGAGAGAGAGAGAGAGAGAGAGAGAGAGAGAGAGAGAGAGAGAGAGAAAGAAAGAAAGAGAGAGAGAGAGAGAGAGAGAGAGAGAGAGAGAGAGAGAGAGAGAGAGAGAGAGAGAGAGAGAGAGAGAGAGAGATGGTAGACAAAGTGGCACTGTCAAAATATGCCCTCTTGTGGCCACCTTGGTTGAAAGGTATAATAATAAATACCAAAAACAGGGAGGGAATATACATCAGGGATTAATTTAAGCTCTTCGGGTGTGTGCAGACGTAACATATGAAGATAGAAACGTTAAATGCGGAGGGAAGGATGAGATAAGGAAGAGAACTCGGCAGCTTCACTGTACGACGAAAGAAAGGGGTATCAGTCAGCCCAGCCACCTCTTCGTGTGGATGGTCTTAAAGTGTTTGCTGAGATAGAGTGAGCTTCCTCTCTTCCTACACGTTTTTTAAAACTTTAAATCATTGGGTCTTTTTTCATTTCTGAAAACCAGAAGTTTGTGAGCTTAGGTTTATCCTTCAGGAGGAAGAAAATGTATGAAAAGGAATAATGATCAGCGAAGATTGCGCCTCAGCTCGTTGGCTGAGACCGTGATGAAGGTGAGTGATGGTGAGCCTCGCTTGGTGACGGGTGTCAGTTTCTCCTCACTCATTCCTGTGGTGATTTTCAGAGTCTGGTGCGGCTCAGTTTGTGCTCCTTCTCCAGTACATCTCAAAGCTTCTTTCCTTCATATATAGTTTCATTTTCTTTATGATACAACTGAGATTTTTTTTCATTTCTAAGCACATCTGTGTTTATGTTTCTCTAGACACGTTATTCCAGCATCTTAAGTCATCCGCGTTCATGAATTATGATTTGAATTTCTGGACTATGGAGCACTCACAGGGCCCTGACTTTCCGAAATCTTTCAACACTTTTAAAGAGTTGTTTGAAGATTCCATCAAGGCAGATTCTAAAATATCTCATCAACTGTACGCAGTATTGCCCGAAAGTAAGAGGCGTTTCTGATATCACTATTTAGACCAAGTATTGACTCTGCCTACCTGATGAAGCAGCACCTTTGTCAGTTATATGTGGCCAACAGTTGCAGACCATGGAAGGGTTAAACACGGGTTATCGTTCGCTTCGGCAAACAGTTTGGTTCTTTTAATCGTATGGTCACGTTTATCTAGAACTCTTTACAAGAGATATCTGTATATAAACACAGTTGGTTCTGAAGCTACTATTTAGCTATACCATTCTTCAGCACTGGCTGCCTGGCTTCAGAAAATCCTTCAAGCGTAAATTTGGCTGAAGTCTTCTATTCCTGTCTTGAATATAATCATTTCGTCTTGAAGCTGTACTACCTATCCATTGTAAGTGATACTAGCAACAAGAACTTGTACCATCCTGTATCACTGTAGTAACAAACATATATAATGAAACAAATGAATAGAAAGATATGATGATCCTTTGCCTCAAGTTACCAGGCTGTTGTGCTAGATGTATGTACCTCTGTTTGTACATGTTGCCTTGATGGTAAACTGAGTTATTATTACCATTACAGGAAGAGTAATCTAAACTCTTTTCCCATCTGATTATCTTTCTAAATACCTCTTTCCGATGGACAGCAAAAAAAAATAATTTTTTTTTTTTTTCAATTTTTTTCCGTCGCCGTTACAGATCCTGAGACCCAGACGGAATATTGAAATCCTTTGGTCAAACAGTTCCTCAGAACCAGTATGGAGGCGGAACTCTGGCTGGACACCAGGAGGCGTGATGAGAATAACTGAGCACGAACACGTGAAGCAGCCAGAGTGGAAAGAAAGAAATGAGACCTGTGAAAGAAGAGGTGATGCAAAAATGATATTAGATAAAAAGAAATCAGTACTTACAGATAAGTGAACCTAACTCTGAAAGGAGTGTCGAGCTACAGCGTTGAACTGTAACGTCAACTTAGACAATTATGAGGACCTTCAACCTGAGAAAAGACTGAAGACAAAAGGCGTTCAACTGTCCAAGCACTTCTCCCTCCCCTTGGTAATCGGCTCCTGCTAATGTAAGGGACGAGTGAGTAAGGCGGGAGGTGTGATATCTGGTCCGTGGCGCACAGAGGACACTCGCTCACCCTCAAGTGAGGTCCTCCTGGACCCAAGGTCAACGCTGCCACTCTGCAAATATCGAGGACTAGTTTGTGATACTGTAGGAGGGATACGCCCCACTCACCTTCCACCTCTCTCTCTCTCTCTCTCTCTCTCTCTCTCTCTCTCTCTCTCTCTCTCTCTCTCTCTCTCTCTTGGCCTCTTCTTAAAGTCAATTGCGTCACTCGTGCGAATATTGATCCGTGGTTACTGATAAGGACCTGGCCGCTACCCTTTCTCTCTCTCTCTCTCTCTCTCTCTCTCTCTCTCTCTCTCTCTCTCTCTCTCTCTCTCTCTCTCTCTCTCTCTCACACCATCGTTCACAACTTGGACTCCTTCGCTTGTCATTCAATAATCACTGATGTGACACTCCAAACTATCCTTACACCCTGGCTTCTTACGTGCTGGCCCTATGATACATCTTGCTTCATGTTACAATCTATGGTGTTTTCTTCGTTCTCTCTAGTCCACAGCATAAACATGCACCACACACGTGCATATTCACACACACATTACTATGGGGGTTGGGGCTAGTAATGGCGACACAGTAAGCCAGCGTCAAAGTGGCAGACAAATTTTCCTCCGTCTCATGTCTCTATCCTTTTGCGCTACATACACTTGAGTTGGTGGCATTTAGTCCACAAACGCACGCTCTTTCCATCCTACACTTGACACTCATAACGTGTAACTCCCACAATTCTTTACTGAAATTTCTCCTGCGGTGAACACTACGCCCTAGCATTGCTTAGCGACAAAATCTCGTCATAAGAGAAGTCACAAGAAGGGACCCCACGAGTGAAGAACTTTCTCTTCACACGACAGAAACAAATGACGACATATTAAAAGTTATTCCGCGGCAGCTGCAACAGTGGGTCAAGGCCTGGGAGGAGAATCCTCTCCTTAGGAACGGTTATCGTAAGGTAATGAGGGAGGAAAGACTATAGTAGGGGCCCAAGGAGCGTTTTAGAACTAAACACACGTGGAAGCTGTGAGCATTTACCTTGCGGATTAAAAATGTGTTGGATGGGGGGAAACCACGACTGACTGTCGCTGAGCAACAGTTGCTTGCCATCCATCAAAAATAAATGATGACATCCAAAATCACAGACTCACGAAGACAAGGTATTACATTGGTATGTAAGTCTGTGAAATCGGCGCATAGTGAAGCCTTGCGAAGAGAGCAATAGAACGATGATGGAAAAGAGAACTTTTCAATCCCCACTAGCAACTGCGTGGACCACTTAAGCTTTCGTCTCACAGATGCGGAGATCTTTCTCTGAAATTCAGAGTTACAGGGCAAATAATCTATCATTCTTAGCCATTTGTGAGTATATGATAAGGTTATTGGCACTGCATACACTAGAGCAAATAAGATACTATAGGCCAGAGTACGGGGAACAGACTTGTTAATCACACACAGCTGGGCCAGGGGTTCCCATATATTTTTTATCTTTCGACCTCTCACACATTCATTAAGCCATCATTATCCCCCAGTCACATACTAAGTAGTTTTACACACACACACACACATACACACGCACACACACACACACACACATATATATATATATATATATATATATATATATATATATATATATATATATATATATATATATATATATATATCCCTAAAGTTAGCAAAGGAATGATTTTATAGAGTTGAGCCCTAACCTCCCATTGACACCAAGAATCTTTCAGTTCTCCCTTTTGATAATAATTTTACTTAAATCCTTTAAATGTAAATGTTGCCTTCAGCAACAATAATACTATAAAGAATATCTTAATCAGGAACTCACCAGAAAATTCCCCTGGGTGCATCTATAAAGTGTAATGTAGAAATTGTGATAATCTTTATGTTGGGCAGACTGGTAAGGATCTTTCTGTTAGACTTAAGCAATATAAATATAGTATAAGAACGGGACAAGAATCAAATGCCTTGTTTAATCACGTAAAAAACTATGATCATTGTATTGACTGGAATAATGCCATCTCAGTTATTAACTCTAACTCCAGTACCACGAGAAATATCATTGAATCTTCTATTATTAAGTACACAAAGAATTATAATCTTGATATAGATGATGGTCTATACAAATTGGATAACTTTATTGTTAATAAAATTTGTAAACAATTTGCCTTCTTGTCCCCTTAAAAAGTTTATGAAACGCTCGTTGTCTGTCTTGGACAATCGCATGTTTACCAAATGGCGTCCTAGCTGCGTCTCTTCGTTGTATATCAACTGACTGTTATATTTCTCTCTTGTGTCTCCCCTGATGATGTGATTATTACACGAAAGTGCATTTGGGAACTTATCGTGTTTCATTTTCCCCGTGGACTCATAGGAATATATATATATATATATATATATATATATATATATATATATATATATATATATATATATATATATATATATATATATATATATATATATATATATATATTCTTCTTTCTTTCAAACTATTCGCCATTTCCCGCATTAGCGAGGTAGCGTTAAGAACAGAGGACTGGGCCTTTGAGGGACTACCCTCACCTGGCCCAATTCTCTGTTCCTTCTTTTGGAAAAAAAAAAAAAAAAAAAAAAAAAAAAAAAAAAACGAGAGGGGAGGATTTCCAGCCCCCCGCTCCCTCCCCTTTTAGTCGCCTTCTACGACACGCAGGGAATACGTGGGAAGTATTCTTTCTCCCCTATCCCCAGGGATATATATATATATATATGCGGGCTGTATATTTTCTTTAATTCATGTTTCATCAAGGGACCAAAAGTACTTCTGTACTTAGAAAAAACATTGAAAAAAAGATAGAAGTCCAAAAAGACAGTGGCTTGATTACAAAGTAAATAAAAAATGGTCTGAACTCATGACTGAGACATTCGGTTACCATCATCGGCAACAAAGTCCCGGTCTATTCTCCTTCCATCAGCGTACCACACCATCGCCTCCTGGCATTGTGGGTGGACGTTTGGAATCGTTCTTTTTTTTTTTCACGTGATCTAACATCTCTAATTCAAGAGAGATACTTGCTGGCACAATCTCCTCCAACAGTGCCACAAACCTTTCCACACACTATCCCCTTCAAGCTGGTGACAACCTCACATAACTGTGTTGCTCGACCACCTACACCACACATCTCCTCACGACTATATATACATATACATTACATATACATATATATATATATATATATATATATATATATATATATATATATATATATATATATATATATATATATACACTGAATAGCATACATCCCCATGCATGAGCTCCTGTGGTGTGAGGATTTGCGTGTATACGTGACGTAAAAATGTACGTAAAGCTGATTGCGAGATGCTGTAAAACTCTGGCAACGTTGTAGGGGTGACAGTATTCTTTGAAGAAAAAAAAAAAAAGTCAAAAACTTTACGACTCGATAAACTCGACATTTTTAACATATATATATATATATATATATATATATATATATATATATTGAACAAGTGTAGAGCAAAACTAGTTAATGGAAAGCACCTTTTGATTGAAAATGGATGAGCTTACTGATAATCATTAGGTCAGTTTTCTATTTAATAATATAAAGAACAGAGACTTACTCTGCCATTTCTTATTCTATATATACGATTAAGTTTTTATACTTATAAAGTTAAAGTTATCTTACCTCTAAAAATTTATCGACCCCCTGTCGACCGCTGGACATTTACCAACCCCTGCACAGTTCCATCGACCCCAGGGGGACCATAACGACCACTTTAGGATCCAATAGGTTAAGGTAGATCAGGCCTGTTTTTTTTTAACCCGAGACGGTCTGTCCCTCGTCCAGCACCGTGTCATTTTGGGTGCTGAAAGGAAAAGAGGAAAAGAAAATGTCTTAAGGAATATTCCCGAGGCAGGATGTAAGGAGACTGAAAGCCTGGTTATTGAAAAAGAAAATATGCTGATTGATTATACCAGCGTGTCTCGCGAGGCTCTGGATGTGGGGAATTTCGGGGCCTTTTGAAGTGAGCGAAGGTAACCGTGAGGAGGAACCGGACATGACAGCTGGCACCATTCCTGATATGGCTGTAATAGAAAAAGCGAAAGCCTAGAATATACCATGTGAAGGACGAAGTGAAAAAATAAGCGTACATTGCCAGGGAAGATGGAATGTGCGAAAGAACACTGGAAAAGATGGACGGACAAAGTTACACTGTAATGGAGCATGAGGATAAAGTAGAAATAGATAGAATATGTCCTTAAGATGGTTGTGCATAAAGCATGTTCACCAGATGGCGTCCTAGCTACGTCTCTTCGTTGTATATCAACTGACTGTTATATTTCTCTCTTGTGTCTCCCCTGATGGTGTGATTATTACACGAAAGTGCACTTGGGAACTTATAGTGTTTCATTTTCCCCGTGGACTCATAGGAATATATATATATATATATATATATATATATATATATATATATATATATATATATATATATATATATATATATATATATATATATATATATGTAATTTGAGCACTCACTCTTATCCCCTTTGCCTTTGTACAATGGCACTATGCACGCATTCCGCCAATCCTTAGGCACCTCACCATGAGTCATACATACATTAAATAACCTTACCAATCAGTCAGCAATACAGTCACCCCCTTTTTTAATAAATTCCACTGCAATACCATCCAAACCTGTTGCCTTGCCGGCTTTCATCTTCCGCAAAGCTTTCACTACCTCTTCTCTGTTTACCAAATCATTTTCCATAACCCTTTCACTTTGCACACCACCTCGACCAAAACACCCTATATCTGCCACTCTATCATCAAACACATTCAACAAACCTTCAAAATACTCACTCCATCTCCTCACATCACCACTACTTGTTATCACCTCCCCATTTGCGCCCTTCACTGAAGTTCCCATTTGCTCCCTTGTCTTACGCACTTTATTTACCTCCTTCCAGAACATCTTTTTATTCTCCCTAAAATTTAATGATACTCTCTCACCCCAACTCTCATTTGCCCTTTTTTTCACCTCTTGCACCTTTCTCTTGACCTCCTGTCTCTTTCTTTTATACTTCTCCCACTCAATTGCATTTTTTCCCTGCAAAAATCGTCCAAATGCCTCTCTCTTCTCTTTCACTAATACTCTTACTTCTTCATTCCACCACTCACTACCCTTTCTAATCAACCCACCTCCCACTCTTCTCATGCCACAAGCATCTTTTGCGCAATCCATCACTGATTTCCTAAATACATCCCATTCCTCCCCCACTCCCCTTACTTCCATTGTTCTCACCTTTTTCCATTCTGTACTCAGTCTCTCCTGGTACTTCCTCACACAAGTCTCCTTCCCAAGCTCACTTACTCTCACCACCCTCTTCACCCCAACATTCACTCCTCTTTTCTGAAAACCCATACAAATCTTCACCTTAGCCTCCACAAGATAATGATCAGACATCCCTCCAGTTGCACCTCTCAGCACATTAACATCCAAAAGTCTCTCTTTCGCGCGCCTGTCAATCAACACGTAATCCAATAACGCTCTCTGGCCATCTCTCCTACTTACATAAGTATACTTATGTATATCTCGCTTTTTAAACCAGGTATTCCCAATCATCAGTCCTTTTTCAGCACATAAATCTACAAGCTCTTCACCATTTCCATTTACAACACTGAACACCCCATGTATACCAATTATTCCCTCAACTGCCACATTACTCACCTTTGCATTCAAATCACCCATCACTATAACTCGGTCTCGTGCATCAAAACCACTAACACACTCATTCAGCTGCTCCCAAAACACTTGCCTCTCATGATCTTTCTTCTCATGCCCAGGTGCATATGCACCAATTATCACCCACCTCTCTCCATCAACTTTCAGTTTTACCCATATTAATCGAGAATTTACTTTCTTACATTCTATCACATACTCCCACAACTCCTGTTTCAGGAGTATTGCTACTCCTTCCCTTGCTCTTGTCCTCTCACTAACCCCTGACTTTACTCCCCAGACATTCCCAAACCACTCTTCCCCTTTACCCTTGAGCTTCGTTTCACTCAGAGCCAAAACATCCAGGTTCCTTTCCTCAAACATACTACCTATCTTTCCTTTTTTCACATCTTGGTTACATCCACACACATTTAGGCACCCCACTCTGAGCCTTCGAGGAGGATGAGCACTCCCCGCGTGACTCCTTCTTCTGTTTCCCATTTTAGAAAGTTAATACAAGGAGGGGAGGATTTCTGGCCCCCCGCTCCCGTCCCCTCTAGTCGCTTTCTACGACACGCGAGGAATACGTGGGAAGTACTCTTTCACCCCTATCCCCAGGGATAATATACATATATATATATATACATATACACATACACGCACAAATTACAGAGGTATAAGTTTGTTGAGTATTCCTGGTAAATTATATGGGAGGGTATTGATTGAGAGGGTGAAGGCATATAAAGAGCATCAGATTGGGGAAGAGCAGTGTGGTTTCAGAAGTGGTAGAGGATGTGTGGATCAGGTGTTTGCTTTGAAGAATGTATGTGAGAAATACTTAGAAAAGCAAATGGATTTGTATGTAGCATTTATGGATCTGGAGAAGGCATATGATAGAGTTGATAGAGATGTTCTGTGGAAGGTATTAAGAATATATGGTGTGGGAGGAAAGTTGTTAGAAGCAATGAAGAGTTTTTATCGAGGATGTAAGGCATGTGTACGTGTAGGAAGAGAGGAAAGTGAGTGGTTCTCAGTGAATGTAGGTTTGCGGCAGGGGTGTGTGATGTCTCCATGGTTGTTTAATTTGTTTATGGATGGGGTTGTTAGGGAGGTAAATGCAAGAGTTTTGGAAAGAGGGGCAAGTATGAAGTCTGTTGGGGATGAGAGAGCTTGGGAAGTGAGTCAGTTGTTGTTCGCTGATGATACAGCGCTGGTGGCTGATTCATGTGAGAAACTGCAGAAGCTGGTGACTGAGTTTGGTAAACTGTGTGGAAGAAGAAAGTTAAGGGTAAATGTGAATAAGAGCAAGGTTATTAGGTACAGTAGGGTTGACGGTCAAGTCAATTGGGAGGTGAGTTTGAATGGAGAAAAACTGGAGGAAGTGAAGTGTTTTAGATATCTGGGAGTGGATCTGGCAGCGGATGGAACCATGGAAGCGGAAGTGGATCATAGGGTGGGGGAGGGGGCGAAAATTCTGGGAGCCTTGAAGAATGTGTGGAAGTCGAGAACATTATCTCGGAAAGCAAAAATGGGTATGTTTGAAGGAATAGTGGTTCCAACAATGTTGTATGGTTGCGAGGCGTGGGCTATGGATAGAGTTGTGCGCAGGAGGATGGATGTGCTGGAAATGAGATGTTTGAGGACAATGTGTGGTGTGAGGTGGTTTGATCGAGTAAGTAACGTAAGGGTAAGAGAGATGTGTGGAAATAAAAAGAGCGTGGTTGAGAGAGCAGAAGAGGGTGTTTTGAAGTGGTTTGGACACATGGAGAGAATGAGTGAGGAAAGATTGACCAAGAGGATATATGTGTCGGAGGTGGAGGGAACGAGGAGAAGAGGGAGACCAAATTGGAGGTGGAAAGATGGAGTGAAAAAGATTTTGTGTGATCGGGGCCTGAACATGCAGGAGGGTGAAAGGAGGGCAAGGAATAGAGTGAATTGGAGCGATGTGGTATACCGGGGTTGACGTGCTGTCAGTGGATTGAATTAAGGCATGTGAAGCGTCTGGGGTAAACCATGGAAAGCTGTGTAGGTATGTATATTTGCGTGTGTGGACGTATGTATATACATGTGTATGGGGGGGGGGTTGGGCCATTTCTTTCTTCTGTTTCCTTGCGCTACCTGGCAAATGCGGAAGACAGCGACAAAGCAAAATAAATAAAATAAATATATATATATATATATATATATATATATATATATATATATATATATATATATATATATATATATATATATATATTTGTAATAGCGTCAATGGGATGACCTTGATTTGGGGCTCAGTTGCTCGTGCTGTCTTAGCAAACATAAAAAAAGCCACCGAGAAAGCCATATTTTGATATAGAGATTGTTGTCGGAAGAGGTAATTAAGTAGAACAAAAACCTGCTGAAAAGTGTTCAGTGGATTCTTTCTCAGGAATGGTAAGCCGGAAGAATGTAAAGAGAGTCGAGGAAACCAGGCAGACTGCGCAAAACACGAGGAACATTGGGTGAGGCCAGATGGAGGAACATTCCTACTTGTAACTAAGGAATGTCAACGCTGATTAATAGTACATTCCTTTAGCTGACGCTGTTATCCATGAATGTCAGTGGACAAGTGGTAAGGAGTAAGGAACTGGAGTTTTAATGACGACATCAGGATAAGCGACGACAACATGGTTAGAGTGGAAGAGACAAAACTCATGAGACAGCTCAGGTCTAGCTTACTCTATCCGAAGGGGTGCACGATAACAATGATGGAGAGAGAAGTCAGAGGAAGAGTTCAGTGGTGCTGTTAGTGACCTAGAACAAGTGTACATTCATGAAACTTAATATATCGTCAGGATGGTGAAGCCATTGACAAGACTGACAAGAGATTCCCTCCTCGGTGACGGTGAAGTCTTGATAAGGTGAGATTTCAGTCGCAAGGAAATACACTGAGAAAAGTTTGACTCGCGTGGAGATAGAGAGTTATGGAGACAAAAGTTCCTTGAATGTATTCAGGCGAACTGCAAGCGTCAGCGCGTCACGCAGCGTACGAGAACCCGGATGATGATGCACTATCTCTTCGACACCTCGTCTTTACAAAGAATGCCATGGAAAAAGATAAGAAATGCAATACACCAGTAAGGAAAAGTGATCATTTAGTGCTTCATTATGACTATATGTTTAAAGAGAACACAAGAGGTGATAAGAGAGGGAACAGGAGCCAAGCAGACGGTATGATATGGTAGTTACGTAAAACTGAGCAAGTCATATAAAATCATAACCTGGGAAAGGGAGAATAATTTAATACTATAGAAGCTTCTTCGAAATGTACAAAAATGAAGACAGGACAAAGGTGCCACTGGATGCAAACAGATGAAAAAGATCGCAGATGAGAGAGGCATTGTTCAGCACACAATGCCAAATAACGAAAGAGCTTAGAGATATAATGTGGAGGAGATTGAGTCTGCTTTGTAGCCAGTCAGCAGGTGAATGCTATATGAAGGCAGGAAGCAAACACCTTAAGATGAAAGGGAGGAGCAAAGAAATTTTGAAAAGATTATTGTAGACAAGTCGTAACACAGTCTAAAACGTTTCTATAATTTCAATAAAAGTTTAATGTCGGTGAAAGAGCAGCTGATCACACTAGAAGACTCGGAGGGCAGAAAGATCAAGTAGGTTGAGAAAATATGTGAGGAACTAAATGACATGTTGAAAAGTGCTTGCGCAGTGGAGGACGCCAGTATTCCAGCATTATCAGACAGTTGGGTTGGAGAGGGAATCTTTGCAGATATAGCCACTGACAGAACAGACGTACCTAATAAGAGGCTCATGATCCTAATGAAGTCTTTCCAAATGTCTGAGGGCCTGTGCACTGGCACTCCCCAGGTACCCCAGGTGTTAGTTCCAAAGATGTGGCAGAGGGCAAATATATTCCATCTGTTTAAGAAAAATGATCTTGAAATCTCGCTGAGCTACAGTCCACAAGCAAGAGTAGTTGGTCAAACACTGGTAGAGATGATTAGAAAGCAAATAGATGGTTGTATGCAAAGGAGAGTCTACATGACTTAAGAAACAACAGGGATTCAGGAACAGATCTTGCATTAAAAATCTCTCCCCCTTCCACGAGAGGGTGAGCTCCACCTTAGGTCAAAGAGATGGATGAGTTGACGGTAGACTTTGTATATTTCTGGACTGATAGAAGAAAATTTTGACGCTGTACCCCATCGTAGTCTGATTAAGAGGTTGGATCCGTAAGCAGATTTCTGTACTGGACAGAAGAGTACTTGCGAGGGAGGAGGCGAGATATGCTTGTTGCATGAGTCACAGGCCCTGGTTTTGGACCCTCTGCTAGTATTCTTGGTGTATGTGAATGATCCATCTAATGGATTTATACTCGCACCTGAACATGTTTGCAGATGATGTCAAGTTGATAAGAGAGATAAGAAATGATTGTGATCGCATCCGCTTACAGGAGAACAAGACTCCAAACTTTTGTTCTGATGAATGGTTGACGATATTCTCCCAAAATAAGTGCAAGATAACGAAGATGGAACAGAAGGAAAGAAGGCGTCAGCTTAATTATATCTGCGGGACATAAGCTGCAGGAATCGATTATGTGAAATAAACACAGAGGTCGGCATTGTTCTTGGCTTGGCGCCAGAGCTCCACAACATGAGAGCTGTGAAATAGAAGAGGCATTCTGTCTGCTGGCAAATATCAAAATGACATTTATTTATGTGGATGAGGAAATGTTTTAGTAAGCTATTCACAACATACATTAGACGAAAACTATCTTATGCCTTTTAACTCAGGTCACCTCACCTAAGAATCACAAAAATCTAATCGAGAGCGTCCAGAGAAGAGCAGCTAAAATGACATCTGCTTTAAGAAAGCTGAGCCACAGCGAGAGGCTGAGGGCTACAAATTTGTCCACCTTGGGGGACCGAGAGAGAGAGAGAGAGAGAGAGAGAGAGAGAGAGAGAGAGAGAGAGAGAGAGAGAGAGAGAGAGAGTAACCTAACCACAGTTTTCATGCTTTTAAATTAGTTGGACGATGTCGACATGGAACATTCTTTCATGCAACATCAGATTGCCCAGTGTAAGGTTGGCGGATGGTTCAAGCAGACTAAACAAGGAAACTGCTATTTCCACCAGCATGTAAGTGTTTAAAAGGATAATTGATATAAAGGAAGTTCAAGAGAGGAGGCTTCATAGATGAAAAATTCCCTCCCTTCCTAAATAAGTAGATAATTACATATCCCTGCTCTTTGTGTGCTATATAAACACTTTAGCATCCTCTTACATCCACAGCATCCACTTACATTCATAACATCCACTCCATGCACAACAACCACTCATTCTACAACAACTACTTATCCTACATCATCCACTCACTCCACGTCACCCTTATCATTCCACACTCTCCACAATATCCCATCATTTCACACTATTCACTTCACAACATCCATTCATTCCCAGCCTCCATTCACTATACAACATCCATTCACTTTTCTTTCACACCCAACGCTCACTCCATAACATCCATTCATCTTCACATCCACTCACCCCAAAACAACCATTCTCTCCCTACCACTCGCCTACTCCCCAACAGCCACTCCCTCCACCATCTTCCAGTCACACTGCTATTACATTGCAACGTTTTTTCTACTCTTACCAAGAAAGTCTCTCTCTTGGGTATTGTTCAAGACCATGTTTGCCACTGTGAATTTTCTCATACATATGCATATCTGAGTTTTTTCTCAGAAATCCTTTCTGCAGAGTTAAGTAATTTAGCGTTTTTCCCACGCAAACAGGTCCAGCAGCGGCAGCAGCAGCAGTTCTGTGTTCACACACTCTACCAGTCTTTTCCATTTCACTCGTTCCTTGACAATATTTCACGATTTTCTCTTCCTCTGACAAACCCCTCAGGTCCGTCGAAAATTTTCTCGACTTGTTTCGAATTTCCAGCGACTCCCAGTAACTGGTAGTCTCTCTCTCTCTCTCTCTCTCTCTCTCTCTCTCTCTCTCTCTCTCTCTCTCTCTCTCTCTCTCTCTCTCTCTCTCTCTCTCTCCCTCTCTCATCATATTCGTTTGGCTTCAGTTTCTCTATAGAAGAGCTACACTTGTCACCCAATGACTTGAGCCTTGCAATGCCTTAAGCAGGAGTGATATAGTACCCCTAGGCAGCTGTAGAAGACGTGTTAGCCACGTGAGTCGATGAGAACGATGATCGAAACACGTTGGTCATCATTTGTCCTCTGACAGGAAGGATGAATGCTAAGAGCTGTGACCACCTAGCGGGTGATATATATAAGCTTAGGGAAGAAGAAGAAGGCTTGCCAATGTAGCCATCCACACGGTAATATGTGTCGGTCTAGTGAAAGTAAATACTGGCTTCTGTGGCCAACCAACAGGTCATACATGTTGGCCCAGAGAGGCTGGAGGCTAGCCACTGTGGCCATCCAGCGGAGAAGGTTTGTTGTTCCTTGAAGGATTGATGAAGGTTGTCCATTGTGGCCACCCCAGTGTAGTATGTTAGGCCAGCAAGGGTGGAAGACGGGTTGACCCATTGAGGCCCGGGAGGTGAAGCACAGACGATGCAGGAGGAAAGTTGTCAGTGTGGGGGTGGGCGACACACCCCTGGAGCACAACACTTTCTTGTAGTTTACTGTGCCTCTCCAGCCTTGACCTGTAAAAATCCTGCTGTGCGCAGTGAGGCGATGTTTTTGCGTGGGTATGACGAGACGCAGCTGTGATGACGTGCGTAGAAGTGATGGGGAAATTATAATGTACAGTAGTTGTGGTGGTGTGGCTATGTGTGGCAGTCATGGTGGTGTGGCTATATGTGGCGGTCATGGTGGTGTGGCTATGTGCAGCAGTCATGATGGTGTGCCTATATGTGGCGGTCATGGTGGTGTGGCTATGTGTGGCAGTCATGGTGATGTGGCTATGTGCGGCAGTCATGGTGGTATGGCTACGTGCAGCAGTCATGGTGGTGTGGCTAAGTGTGGGAATCATGGTGGTATGGCTACGTGCAGCAGTCATGGTGGTGTGGCTACGTGCAGCAGTCATGGTGGTGTGGCTATGTGCGGCAGTCATGGTGGTATGGCTACGTGCAGCAGTCATGGTGGTGTGGCGATGTGTGGCTAAGTGTGGGAATCATGGTGGTATGGCTACGTGCAGCAGTCATGGTGGTATGGCTACGTGCAGCAGTCATGGTGGTGTGGCTATGTGTGGCAGTCATGGTGGTGTGGCTACGTGCAGCAGTCATGGTGGTGTGGCTATGTGTGGCTAAGTGCGGGAATCATGGTGGTATGGCTACGTGCAGCAGTCATGGTGGTGTGGCTGCGTGCAGCAGTCATGGTGGTGTGGCTATGTGTGGCTAAGTGTGGGAATCATGGTGGTATGGCTACGTGCAGCAGTCATGGTGGTGTGGCTGCGTGCAGCAGTCATGGTGGTGTGGCTATGTGTGGCGGTCATGGTGGTGTGGCTATGTGTGGCAGTCATGGTGATGTGGCTATGTGTGGCAGTCATGGTGGTGTGGCTACGTGCAGCAGTCATGGTGGTGTGGCTATGTATGGCTACGTGTAGCAGTCATGGTGGTGTGGCTATGTGCAGCAGTCATGGTGGTGTGGCTATGTGCGGCAGTCATGGTGGTGTGGCTATGTGTGGCTACGTGCAGCAGTCATGGTGGTGTGGCTATGTGTGGCTACGTGCAGCAGTCATGGTGGTGTAGCTACGTGCAGCAGTCATAGTGGTGTGGCTATGTGCAGCAGTCATGGTGGTGTAGCTACGTGCAGCAGTCATGGTGGTGTAGCTACGTGCAGCAGTCATGGTGGTGTGGCTATGTGCAGCAGTCATGGTGGTGTGGCTATGTGCAGCAGTCATGGTGGTGTGGCTACGTGCAGCAGTCATGGTGGTGTGGCTACGTGCAGCAGTCATGGTGGTGTGGCTATGTGCAGCAGTCATGATGGTGTGGCTATGTGCAGCAGTCATGATGGTGTGGCTATGTGCAGCAGTCATGGTGGTATGGCTATGTGCAGCAGTCATGGTGGTGTGGCTATGTGTGGCAGTCATGGTGGTGTAGCTATGTGCAGCAGTCATGATGGTGTGGCTATGTTCGGTAGTCATGGTGGTGTGGCTGTGTGCAGTAGTCATGGTGGTGTAGCCAGATGCATCAATAACTGAAGTGACGTGGTCAGGCATGGGAGTTGTGGCCGAGTGTCAACATCATAATCAAGTTGATAATTTAGTCATACAATTTCTCAAGCTCTTTCAGAACCTGAATTCTAAGTAACTTTCAAGTAATGTATGAGTAGCAGTATTCCGCTCGTTATGTACAATGGTGTTCTCTATACAAACTTCATATAGAACACTTTCGCATCCTTTCGTCTCAGAATATAGTTGAACAAGAGGCAACACAGACCATCCTGGTATCATTTTCATATATTTTTTTTCGTTTGAGTGGATAGAGTAATATATATTCTAGTGCCGTATAGGTGGTGAGTTGGCACATATGTATGGGAGTTCCTTTTGTCCTACAAGGAGACAATAAATTCGATATAAAGATTTTTGTAGGAATAGATGTGAAGGTTTCTAGGAGGCAGACACCATAGTCACAACAGCACGTTTGTAAGCCATGGTGACTCTGCTTGCTGAAGCAGCAACTTGTATTGTGTGGTTTCTGGACCACAGGAAGCCCACAGTTACGTCTCTCTTGGACTTCTTTCCTTTGTTGCTGTGAATCGTGAGGCATAAACCGGCGTTTGTGGTGAGCTGGACCTTGATGCTGGTGATGTGAGCCAAAGTTGGCAGACTTCGCCTCTCAGAGGGACGGGCCAAGGTGAGGAAAGGAAGAGGAGGGTGAAGGGATAAGGGGCACGGGTGAAGCAAGGAGGGACATTGTAAATGGAAGAAAAAAAAATAATGGTAATAATGAGGGAGTGGAGGGTCAGGGTGACGAGAGGATAATCAGGGTGAGGAGAATATCGGCAATACAAAAAAAGGCACCGCAGAATGAGGGGCTGGACTAAAGCTGGAGGAGGAAGGGCAGTGTCGGAGGAAGGGGAGAGAGAGAGTGAGCCAGGGTGAGTAGAGAGAGAGCAGAGGGAAGGATTACCGAGCTGTAAGCTGGGAGGGCCTAAGGTAATCTGACCGTCTTACGCGACAACTTTGATGTTGTTGCTGATAGTAGTTAGTCCTGTGTGTGTGTGCGTAGCGTGGCCTGTGGTCGCCTGGGGCGGGGTTATTACTGTCATCATATCATTAGCTGAGCTATAAAGCTGCCCTGGGTGGGCGTCTTCCACGCGGTCACCATTATCATATGTGAGTCACATACGCAAACGTACAAGTGAATAAAAGTATACGTCATTTTTTATCTTTTTGCGTTACAGACTCCAGTCACTGCCAGTAGTATTATCTGGGGCCACAGTTTCAATCAAGCGTAAATTGGGCAAGGGAAGCAGACATAGAAGGATAAAAACAATTTCTCTAGAGCTTCTGAAGAGGTGAAAACTTGCATTATAAAAAGGAGCTCGTTGTAGATATCAGGAAAACATACAGTGGTAAAAGATTCCAAAAGTTAGTGGTGTAGGGAAAGAACAGACGTCACAAGGGCCCACTCTTGATTGGCCATCGGCCATCCAGTAATTACATAACACAGTGGCTTGCTGAATATTTCGTTTTCGTTAATAGCCGAGGCACGCAGACAGTCTAACCTCGGAGGCAAAAACTGGAGTAATATCTATAAAAGAGGGAAAGAGAACCAACGTTATGGTAACATCTACAGAAGAGAAAAAGGGGACTAACACTATGTTGTGGGAAAAAAGTCCCATTTTAATGTCAGTCTCTGACAAATATTAAGAAAGGAACCCTCAACAGATGTAGAGAGACAGGTATAACTTTGGTAAGAATAACTTTGGTAAGAATAATCGACTATTGCCATATTAGAAAAGGGCAAAAATTTCCTCGTTATCCGTACATTATTTTTTGTATACATCAGAACTAGGCAAACTTGACTGATTATATCCTGAACAGGTATTCTAAGCTGAAACATCCTACACTGGCCTCTACAGACGTGACACCAATAAAAACTATCTCGACCAACACTTCCTCCACACCCACTACCGTCTGTACACCAGTCTACACTCACCTCAGCACCATCGTTCATACATCCGCCTGCACATATCTCCTTAACACCTACTGCCTGTATACCTGCTGACGCTTACCTACCCACAGCCCTTACACTGGCTTCCATCGAGCTCGCGATTCGTACATCGGCCAAACCTTGATCTTCCTCACCTACACCCATGCACCTCCCTGCCCTCTCCTACGCCAACCAGTCTCTTATACAGTGTATTACTTTTTCACAGTCGTACATTTCGTGCCCGATTTTTCTCTCATCAATCGCTTTTATCTTGCTATCAATCTAGAAGTAATTTTCTCGGTACACTTTTTTTTCTAAAGCTTCCCAGTCCCCTTCATCCACAACACACATCTACTTGATACTCCTGTCATACGACACAGGAAATTAGATTTCTTTCTTCGGCTTTCCCATCCCAGCGATACCTATAGGCCTCAGCAGCGTGAGATGATGTCAGCAACGACATCTTTCCACCGTATATCAGTGAAGAGAACAAAATTGGCTCCAAGAATTCCCGAGAAATAGGGTTTTCATGGATATTGGTAAATTGGTATATTGGTGGGTAAGAACACCTCCACCAGAATGTAACCTGCTAACCATACATATTTTCGGGGGTTTGAATCAATAGCCGTAATGAAGTTCTATACTTTTTTCAACACCAGATGACTTGGATAAAGGGACGGCGGAGTAATTATCTTATGGTCCAGAGCACGTCCCTCGTGAGTCGGCCTTTGTCACCAGGGGATTCATGAGCTGTATTGTAATGAGGATTTTGAAAAGTTGAGGCGTCACACACACACACACACACACACACACACACACACACACACACACACACACACACACACACACACACACGCACATCATGAGACTGAAGAAATTATGATATATTGCGGTACGTGATCGGCGTTTGACACAGTTGAAAGAGGAGATGAAGATATCGAGAAACTGAATCAAAGAACATGAAAAGTGTCACGGGAATGAAGGTCAGGTATCTGAAAAAACGTACTTAAAGGGTAGGAACAAAGAGTCAAGTCATCGGAAGGGATTCAGCAAAAAACATAAACATAGGAAAGTAGGAGGAATGATTGAAAAGCAAAATGACTCCGAAGGATGTGTACTGAATATGCTTGAGATCGCTTAGCAAAAGTAAATGCCCATGACACAGGGTACAATGGAGGCTAAAGTTAATAACGTGCAGGAAAGGGGAGATGAAACAGTCTCCGGGCCGGGACTGTCCGACAGAGCCTGATCATAAATACTAATGTAGTGGAAAAGAAATCTGGGGACCATTGACACAGAAGCACATATAGAGTCAACTGATGCTATAGAGAGAATGGTGTGCATTGTTAGACAAAGAACAATCAGGGATACTCAAGCCCCTGTTGATGAAGGAATATATATATATATATATATATATATATATATATATATATATATATATATATATATATATATATATATATATATATACATATATATATATATACACATATATGTATATATATTTATTTATTTATTAAACTTTGTCGCTGTTTCCCGCGATAGCGAAGTAGCGCAAGGAAACAGATGAAAGAATGGCCCAATCCACTCACGTACACATGTATGTACATAAACGCCCACGCACGCACATATACATACCTATATATTTCACCGTATACATATATATATACATACATATACATATACATATATACACATGCATATATTCATACTTGCTGCCATCGTCTAAACCCGTCGCCAACCCGCCACACAGGAAATGACACCCCCCTCCCTCCGCGCTCGTGCGAGGTAGCGCTAGGAAAAGACAACAAAGGCCACATTCGTTCACACTCAGTCTCTAGCTGTCATGTGTAATGCACCAAAACCACAGCTCCCTTTCCACATCCAGGCCCCACAGAACTTTCCATGGTTTATCCCAGACGCTTTACATGCCCTAATTCAATCCATTGACAGAACGTGGACCCCAGTATACCGCATCGTTCTAGTTCACTCTATTCCTTGCACGCCTTTCACCCTCCTGTTTGTTCAGGCCCCGATCGCCCAAATTCTTCTTCACTCCATTCTTCCACCTCCAGTTTGGCTCCCACTTCTCCTCGTTCCCTCCACCTCTGGCACATAGGTCCTCTTTGTTAATCTTTCCCCACTCATTCTTTCCATGTGACCAAACCATTTCAATACACCCTCTTCTGCTCGCTCAACCACACTCTTTTTATTACCACACATCTCTCTTACCCTTTCATTAATTACTCGATCAAACCACCTCACACCACATATTGTCCTCAAACATCTCATTTCCAACACATCCACCCTCCTCCGCACAAGCCTATCTATAACCAATGCCTTGCAACCACATAAGATTGTTGGAACCGCTATTCCTTCAAACATACCAATTTTTGCTCTCCGAGATAACGGTCTCGCTTTCCACACATTCTTCAAGGCTCCCAGAATTCTCGCCCCCTCCCCCACCCTATGACTCACTTCCGCTTCCATGGTTCCATCCGCTGCTAAATCCACTCCCAGGTATCTAAAACACTTCCTCTAGTTTTTCTCCATTCAAACCTAACTCCCAATTAAATTGTCCTTCAACCCTGCTGAACCTAATAACCTTACCTTGCTCGTAATCACATTTCTTCTTTCACACACTTTACCAAACTCAGTCACCAGCTTCTGCAGTTTCTCATCCGAATTAGCCACCAGCGACGTATCATCAGCGGATAACAGCTGACTCACTTCCCAAGCCCTTTTATCCGCAACAGACTGCATACTTGCCCCTCTCTCTACAACTCTTACATTCACCTCCCTAACCACCCAATCCATAAACAAATTAAACAACCATGGAGACATCACGCTCCCCTGCCGCAAACCGACATTCACTGGGAACCACTCACTTTCCTCTCTTTCTACTCGAACACATGCCTTACATCCTCGATAAAAGATTTTCACTGCTTCTAGCAACTTACCTCCCACACCATATACTCTTAATACCTTCCACAGAGCATCTCTATCAACTCTATTATATGCCTTCTCCAGATCCATAAATGTTACATACGAATCCCTCTGCTGTTTGAGTATTTCTCACATACATTCTTCAAAGCAAACACCTGATCCACATCCTCTACCACTTCTGAAACCACACTGCCCTTCCCCAATCTGATGCTCCGTACATGCCTTCACCCTCTCAATCAATACCCTCCCATATAATTTCCCAGGAATACTCAACAAACTTATACCTCTGTAATTTGAACACTCACCCTTATCCCTTTTGTCTTTATACAATAGGCTATGCATGCATTCCGCCAATGCTCATGCACTTCATCATGAACCATACATACATTGAATATTCTCAACAACCAGTCAACAACACGGTAACCCCCCTTTTTTAATGAATTCCACTGCAGTGGCATCCAAACCCGCCGCCTTGCCGGCTTTCATCTTCCGCAAAGCTTTCACTACATCTTCTCTGTTTACCAAACCATTCTTCCTGACTCACCCACTTCGCACAGCAACTTGACCAAAACACCCTATATCTGCTACTCTTACCATCAAACACATTCAACAAACCTTCAAAGTACTCACTCCATCTCCTTCTCACTTTACCACAACTTATTATTACTTCCCCATTATTCCCCTTCACCGATGTTCCCATTTGTTCTCTTGTCTTACGCACTTTATTTGCCTCCTTCCAAAACATCTTTATTCTCCCTAGAAGTTAACGATACTCTCTCACCCCATTTCTCATTTGCCCTCTTTTTCACCTCTTGCACCTTTCTCTTGACCTCCCTCCTCTTTCTATTATACATCTCCCAGTCATTTGCACTATTTCCCAACAAAAAATTGTCCAAATACCTCTCTCCTCTCTTTCTCTAATAATCTTACTTCATCCCACCACTCACTACCCTTTCTAATCTGCCCGCCTCCCACGCTTCTCATGCCACAAGCATCTTTTGCGCAAGCCATCACTGCTTCCCTAAACACATGTCACTCCTCCCCAACTCCCCTTACGTCCTTTGCTCTCGCCTTTTTCCATTCTGCACTCAGTCTCTTGGTACTTCCTCACACGTTCCAAGCTCACTTAATCTCACCGTGTATATATAAAGGGGGCGGGAGCGGGAGGTTCGAAACCCTCCACTCCTTGTATTTCCAATTTCTAACAAGGGAAACAGGAGTCAAGAGCGGAGTGCTCATCCTCCTCAAAGGCTCAGATTTGGATGTCTGAATTTGTGTGGATGTAACCAAGATGAGAAGAAAAGAGAGATAGTATGTTTGAGGAAAGAAACCTGGATGTTCTGACTCTGAGTGAAACGAAGCTCAAGCGTAAAGGGGGAAGAGTTGTTTGGGAAAGTCTTGGTGAGAGGACAAGACCTAAGGAAAGAGTAGCACTACTCCTGAAACAGGAGTTGTGGAGTATGTGAGAGAGTGTAAGGTAGAGTGTAAGGAAGTAAATTCTAGATTGATGTGAGTAAAACTGAAAGAGGATGGAAAGAAATGGGTGATTATTGGTGCTTATGCACCGGGTCATGAGAAGAAAGATAATGTAAGGCAAGTGTGTTGGGAGCAGCTGAGGTAGTGTGTCAGCAGCTTTGATGCACGAGACCGGGTGTTAGTGATGGGTGATTTAAATGCAGTGAACAATGTGGGAGTTGAGGGTATAATTGGTG
The DNA here is from genome assembly GCF_036320965.1 of Panulirus ornatus. NCBI lineage: Eukaryota > Metazoa > Arthropoda > Malacostraca > Decapoda > Palinuridae > Panulirus > Panulirus ornatus. The sequence goes on along the minus strand of NC_092236.1, from coordinate 46,938,532 downwards.
TACATGGGGTATTCATTGTTTTGAATGGAAATGGCGAAGAGCTTGTAGATTTGTGTGCTGAAAAAAGACTGGTGATTGGGAATACCTGGTTTAAAAAGAGATATATACATAAGTATACGTATGTGAATAGGAGAGATGGTCAGAGGGCATTAATGGATTATGTGTTAATCAATAGGCGTGTAAAAGAGAGACTTTTGGATGTAAATGTGCTGAGAGGGGATGTCTGGTCACTGTCTTGTGGAGGCGAAGGTGAAGATTTGTAGAGGTTTTCAGAAAAGAGGAGAGAATGTTGGCGTGAAAAGAGTGGTGAGAATAAGTGGGCTTGGAAAAGATAAATTTGTGACGAAGTACCAGGAGAGATTGAGTGTAGAATGGCAAAATGTCAGAGCAAATGACGTAAGGGGAGTGGGTGAGGAATGGGATGCATTTGGGGAAGCAGTATTGGCTTATGCAAAAGATGCATGTGGCATGAGAAATGTGGGAGATGGGTAGATTAGAAAGGGTAGTGAGTGGTGGGATGAAATTGTAAAGTTGTTAGTGAAAGAGAAAAGTTTGGACGATACTTGCAAGGAAGGAGTGCAAATGACTGGGAGATGTATGAAAGAAAGAGGCACGAGGCCAAGAAAAGGGTGCAAAATAGAGCAAATGAGAGCTGGGGTGAGAGAGTGTCATTAAACTTTAGGGAAGATAAAAAGATGTTTTGGAAGGACGTAAACAACGGGCGTAAGACAAGAGAACAAATGGGAACATCGGTGAAGGGAGCAAGTTGGAATGTAATAACAGGTAATGATGAAGTGAGAATGAGATGGAATGAGTATTTTGAAGGTTTGTTGAATGTGTTTGATAATATAGTGGCAGATATAGGGTGTTTTGCTCGGGGTGGTGTGTGAAGTGAGAGGGGTCAGGAAGAATAGTTTGGTGAAGAGGGAAGAGGTAGTGAAAGCTTTGGTTGGTAAGGATGTTCACTGAATATATGGTTCACGGTGAAGTGTCTGAGGATTGGTGGAATGCATAGTGTCTTGTACAAAGGCAAAGGGGATAAAGGTGAGTGTTCAAACTACAGAGACATTAGTTTGTTGAGTATTCCTCGGAAATTTCTTATCTGCCCACCTTCCACCATTTTCATGCCACAGGCATCTTTTGCGCAAGCCATCACTGCCTCCCTAAATACATCCCATTCCTCCCCCACTCTCCTTACATCCTTTGCTCTCACCTTTTTCCATTTTGCACTCAATCTCTCCTGGTACTTCCTCACACAAGTCTCCTTCCCAAGCTCACTTATTCTCACAACTCTCTTCACCCCAACATCTTCTCTTCTTTTCTGAAAATCTCTCCATATCCTTACCTTCGCCTTCACAATATAATGATCAGACATCCCTCCAGTTGCCCCTCTCAGCACATAAACATCCAAAAGTCTCTCGCGCGCCTATCCGTTAACACGCAATCCAATAACGCTCTCTGGCCATCTCTTCTACTTACATACGTATACTTATGTATATCTCTCTTTTTAAACCAGGTATTACCAATCACCAGTCCTTTTTCAGCACACAAATCTACAAGCTCTTCACCATTTCCATTTAAAACAATGAATACCCCATATACACCAATTATTCCCTCAACTTCCACTGTACTCACCTTGGCATTCAAATCACCCATCACTATAAACCGGTCTCGTGCATCAAAACTGCTAACATACTCAGCTGCTCTAAAAACACTTGCTTCTCAAGATATTTCTTCTCATGCCCAGGTGCATAGGTACCAATAATCACCCAACTCTCTCCATCCACTTCCAGTTTTACCCATATCAATCTAGAGTTTACTTTCTTACGCTCTAACACATACTCCCACAACTGTTTCAGGAGTAATGCTACTCCTTCCCTTGCTCTTGTCCTCTCACCAACCCCTGACTTTACTCCCAATACATTCCCAAACCACTCTTCCTCTTTACCCTTGAGCTTCGTTTCACTCAAAGCCAAAACATCCAGGTTCCTTTCCTCAAACATACTACGTATCTCTCCTTTTTTCTCATCTTGGTTACATCCACACACATTTAGACACCTCAGTCTGAGCCTTCGAGGATGATGGGCACTCTCCGCGTGACTCCTTCTTCTGTTTCCCCTTTTAGAAAGTTAGTATGATTGTTGGTGAAAGAGAAGAGAGAGGCATTTGGACGATTTTTGCAGGGATATAGTGCAAATTACTGGGAGATGTATAAAAGAAAGAGGCAGGAGGTCAAGAGAAAGGTGCAAGAGGTGAAAAAGAGGGCTAATGAAAGTTGAGGTGAGAGAGTATAGTAAATTTTAGGGAGAATAAAAAGATGTTTTGGAAGGAAGTAAATAAAGTGCGTAAGACAAGAGACCTACGGGAACTTCGGTGAAGGGGGCTAATGGAGAGATAATAACAAGTAGTGGTGATGTGAGAAGATGGAGTGAATTTTTGAAGGTTTGTTGAATGTGTTAGATGATAGAGTGGCAGATATAGGGTGTTTTGGTCGAGGTGATGTGCGACGTGAGAGGATCAGGGAGAATGATTTGCTAAACAGAGATAAGTCGGTGAAAGCTATGCGAAATATGAAAGCCGGCAAGGCGGCGGATATGGATGATATTGCAGCGGAATTTATTAAAGAAGAGGGTGACTGTGTTGTTGACCGGTTGGTGAGGATATTCAGTGTATGGATGGCTAATGGTGAGGTGCTTGAGGATTGGCGGAATGCTTGCATAGTGCCATTGTACAAAGGCTAAGGGAAATAAGGTGAGTATTCAATTTACAGTGATATAAGTTTGTTGAATATTCCTGGGAAATTATATGCAGGGTATTGAATGAGAGGGTGAAGGCATGTACAGAGCATCAGATTGGGGAAGAGCAGTGTGGTTTCAGAAGTGGTAGAGGATGTGTGGATCAGGTGTTTCCTGTGAAGAATGTATATGAGAAATACTTAGAAAAACAAATGGATTTGTATGTAGCATTTATGGATCTGGAGAAGGCATATGATAGAGTTGATAGAGATTCTCTGTGGAAGGTATTTAGAGTATATGGTGTGGGAGGTAAGTTGCTAGAAGCAGTGAGAAGTTTTTATCGAGGATGTAAGGCATGTGTACGAGTAGGAAGAGAGGAAAGTGATTGGTTCCCAGTAAATGTCGGTTTGCGGCAGGGATGCGTGATGTCTCCATGATTGTTTAATTTGTTTATGGATGGGGTAGTTAGGAAGGTGAATACAAGAGTTTTGGAGAGAGGGGCAAGTATGCGGTCTACTGTGGATGAGAGGGCTTAGGAAGTTAGTCAGTTGTTGTTCGCTGATGATACAGCGCTGGTGGCTGATTCGTGTGAGAAACTGCAGAAGCTGGTGACTGAGTTTGGTAAAGTGTGTGAAAGAAGAAAGCTGAGAGGAAAAGTGAAAAAGATCAAGGTTATTAGGAACAGTAGGGTTGACGGACAAGTCAATTGGGAGATAAGTTTGAATGGAGAAATACTGGAGGAAGTAAAGTGTTTTAGATGTCTGGGGGTAGATTTAGCAGCGGAAGAAACCATGGTAGCGGAAACGAGTCACAGGGTGAGGGAGGGGGAGAAGGTTCCGGGAGCGTTGAAGTATGTGTGGAAGGCGAGAACGTTATCTCGGAGAGCAAAATTGGATATGTTTGAAAGAACAGTGGTTCGAACAATGTTATATGGTTGCGAGGCGTGGGCTATAGATAGGGTTGTGTGGAGTACGGTGGATGTGTTGGAAATGAGATGTTCGAGGACAGTATGTGTTGTGAGGTGGTTTGATCGCGTATGTAATGAAAGGGTAAGAGAGACGTGTGGTAATATAAAGAGTGTGGTTGAGAGAGCAGAAGAGGGTGTATTGAAATGGTTTGGTCACATGGAGAGAATGAGTGAGGAAAGATTGACAAAGAGGATATATGTGTCAGAGGTGGAGGGAAATGGGAGAAGTGGGAGACCAAATTGGAGGTGGAAGGATGGAGTGAAAAAGATTTTAAGCGATCTGTGCCTGAATATAGAGGAGGGTGATAGGCGTGCATGAAATAGAGTGAATTGGAACGATGTGGTATACCAGGGTCGACGTGCTGTCAATGGATTGAACCAGGGCCTTTGACGCGTCTGGGGTAAACCATGGAAAGTTTTTTGAGTCTAGAAGTGGAAAGGGAGCTGTTGTTTCGGTACATTACATACGACAGCTGGAGACTGAGTTTGAACGACTGTGACCTTTGTTGTCTTTTCCTAGCGCTACTTCGCGTGCGCGCGGGGGGAGGGGATGCCATTCCATGTGTGGCGGGATGGCGACGGGAATGGATGAAGGCAGTATGATTATGTACATGTGTATAATAAATAATATATATATATATATATATATATATATATATATATATATATATATATATATATATATATATATATATATATATATATATATATATATATATATATATGTCTCCATGGTTGTTTAATTTGTTTATGGATGGGGTCGTTAGGGAGGTGAATGCAAGAGTTTTGGAAAGAGGGGCAAGTATGAAGTCTGTTGTGGATGAGAGAGCTTGGGAAGTGAGTCAGTTGTTGTTCGCTGATGATACAGCGCTGGTGGCTGATTCATGTGAGAAACTACAGAAGCTGGTGACTGAGTTTGGTAAAGTGTGTGAAAGAAGAAAGTTAAGAGTAAATGTGAATAAGAGCAAGGTTATTAGGTACAGTAGGGTTGAGGGTCAAGTCAATTGGGGGGTAAGTTTGAATGGAGAAAAACTGGAGGAAGTAAAGTGTTTTAGATATCTGGGAGTGGATTTGGCAGCGGATGGAACCATGAAAGCGGAAGTGAATCATAGGGTGGGGGAGGGGGCGAAAATCCTGGGAGCCTTGAAGAATGTGTGGAAGTCGAGAACATTATCTCGGAAAGCAAAAATGGGTATGTTTGAAGGAATAGTGGTTCCAACAATGTTGTATGGTTGCGAGGCGTGGGCTATGGATAGAGTTGTGCGCAGGAGGGTGGATGTGCTGGAAATGAGATGTTTGAGGACAATGTGTGGTGTGAGGTGGTTTGATCGAGTAAGTAATGTAAGGGTAAGAGAGATGTGTGGAAATAAAAAGAGCGTGGTTGAGAGAGCAGAAGAGGGTGTTTTGAAATGGTTTGGGCACATGGAGAGAATGAGTGAGGAAAGATTGACCAAGAGGATATATGTGTCGGAGGTGGAGGGAACGAGGAGAAGTGGGAGACCAAATAGGAGGTGGAAAGATGGAGTGAAAAAGATTTTGTGTGATCGGGACCTGAACATGCAGGAGGGTGAAAGGAGGGCAAGGAATAGAGTGAATTGGATCGATGTGGTATACCGGGGTTGACGTGCTGTCAGTGGATTGAATCAGGGCATGTGAAGCGTCTGGCGTAAACCATGGAAAGTTGTGTGGGGCCTGGATGTGGAAAGGGAGCTGTGGTTTCGGGCATTATTGCATGACAGCTAGAGACTGAGTGTGAACAAATGGGGCCTTTGTTGTCTTTTCCTAGTGCTACCTCGCACACATGAGGGGGGAGGGGGATGGTATTCCATGTATGGCGAGGTGGCGATGGGAATGAATAAAGGCAGACAGTGTGAATTGTGTGCATGGGTATATATGTATGTGTCTGTGTGTATATATATATGTGTACATTGAGATGTATAGGTATGTATATATTTGCGTGTGTGGACGTGTATGTATATACATTGTGTATGGGGGTGGGTTGGGCCATTTCTTTCGTCTGTTTCCTGCGCTACCTCGTAAGCGCGGGAGACAGCGACAAAGCAAAATGAAATAAATATAAATATATTTTTTTCTTGACATAAAGTGTGCTATTTCTTGTCTACACAGTCGTATTTGATCACGACGAAGTTCAACAAATCTATGGCCCCCTGGTCTCCATTATCATGAGGTGCTCAAAATTTCCGGGTTCCTACCTGACTCTACTGCCAATGAGAGGGAGGTCCCAGTAGTATTAGTACCAACCCCTCCCATGACTCTTCCCTGTTTGTTACATCTGCTGCTTTTTCTGTTCACTATACCAACATTTGTAGTTTCTTGTAACCTTCTCTTTCTGTTGAACACCATCTGTCTCGTACTTCTAACATCTTACCTGTCTTTAGAGACCCACTTGTCCAAAGATGTTCTCATTAGTCCCTTATTCATATCTAACTATAATCGCCACTTATGATTCCAGTTCAAAGGTGGCGTCTGTGCTTATTCCAACATTGCACACCTGGAGGACCATGAGTCCCCAAACAATGATGTTATGTGGCTCAAGGTCTGTATCCCAACTACTACACTTTTCCTTATTTTTGCCTACTGCCTTCCTTGTGCTACAAATTTTGTCTCTCTTCAACTATCTAAACTCCTGTTATGAGACTGTAGCATCCTCTCACCCACAAACCGAAATCCTTTACTCAGGGGATTTTAACATTCACAATTGGGAATAATTGAATTCCTCCCATACTGATAGTGGCTGACAGGTCCTCACGTTCTCCTTTCTCAATGATCAAAAACCCACATTACGACAATAACTGACGAAGTCTGCTTCTAAGGAACTAGATATATGTCGAAATTACTCATCTTCGTAACAGTTGCTCGGTTTATACAAAAGATTGATTCGTCCATGTACTGCTCTCTAATCTAGGGTGGTTCTAGCTCCGCATCCTTACTTGACAGAATTGATTCGAAAGCGGCCGGACTTACAAACTCTCCCAGCTTAACCTCAAAATTTTACCCGCTTGTCCTACACCGCAATGTTGGTTCACTTTCCCTCTTCAGTTGGTATTTCATTGGTTTTTGCTCTCGAGAGCAGGGTGCTTATGTGCCCCCACCACTAGCTAGACCATACAGTACTCGGCAAGCTGCTGCGTCACATGATTAATGTGTGGCCATCGACCACTCAAGGGTAGACCGTTTTGATAACTGTATCTTTCTCCGCACCTCGAAGCTTAGAACTCTCTACTAACGCATGTCTCTCCCAGTAAACTGGCACATTTTAAAAGGCAGGTTTTTTGCTTCCTCCAAAATTCGTAAATACTCTACTTTGTCACTTCTTTTTTTTCCCTTTCATAAGCATTATATATGATAACATTATTATCATTAGTATTATATATCAATCAGAGGGACTTACAGGTAGGTGAGTAGAGACATATAGGTAGTGTCTCTCTCTCTCTCCTCTCCTCTCCTCTCCTCTCCTCTCCTCTCCTCTCCTCTCCTCTCCTCTCTCTCTCTCTCTCTCTCTCTCTCTCTCTCTCTCTCTCTCTCTCTCTCTCTCTCTCTCTCTCTCCTCTCCTCTCCTGTCCTCTCCTGTCCTCTCCTGTCCTGTCCTGTCCTGTCCTGTCCTGTCCTGTCCTGTCCTCTCCTCTCCTCTCCTCTCCTCTCCTCTCCTCTCCTCTCCTCTCCTCTCCTCTCCTCTCCTCTCCTCTCTCTCTCTCTCTCTCTCTCTCTCTCTCTCTCTCTCTCTCTCTCTCTAGCCCTTTAAATCGCATGCTCCTCAAGCATTCTTCTCATAAGAGACAGTCGGGACACCACCAGGCTCGAAGCCCCATCGAGCAGGAAGTCTGGTGGTCTGCGCTTGTGGGTCTGGCGTGAGCCGGCCTGGAGCCAGCACCGGTGCAGATGTTGGCAGTTGCAGCAGATAAACGGAACAGGCTACGTTCAAGGCAGGAGGGGAAAAAACGCTACCATTGAAACATCAGTTGGAGGACATGGCAAAGACAGATAACAAGAAGGTCCGATTGGCTCCTGTTCACGTTATCTGTTTGTAACTTACTTCTGTCTGTTGTTATTTCTGATGCAAGTGGGTGAGGTAAGAATACAAGAATAAAAAAGCTTTATCCACACCTAATTCCCACGGCTGTAGAAGCTTAAGGGAAAAAGACTAGAAGAAAAACCATGCTTTTATGAAGCAAACCAGCATGGAATATAAAAGGATAGGACAGTAAGAGGAAAGTCCCAGTGTGAAAGCTTAAAACATTATATCACCCTCTGCTGCGCAACAGTATATGTTTATGGTTTGGACTGAGAAAAAGGAATTTATATATGCGTATGTCTATTCAACTTTTTTGCAGTTACTAAGAAACATAGTTAACAACATAGAACACATAGAAACAACTTTTTTGTTGCATTTTTTTTCCCTGCATTAACATTTAATGGTGACTTGCTCCTATTTTCAATGAATCTATCACCAAATAAACTTTTCCCCGCCCTGTTATTATATCGTTTAGCTTAGTGCTTTTTCCAGTAATCCTAGTAACTGCAAATTCTTATAATACAAGAAGCTCCTCGTGATTTTTCTGTCGAATGTATTCAAATTTTGAACATTTTTCCGCGTGTACATTGTGTGAATTAGTGTTGTATCCCTTCTTTGTGCTTGTTTTACTTTTTCCTTATCTTGTAGTTCAGGGACCAGAACTAGCCTGCATGTTCAAGGCGTTTCATTGTCGATGTTCCTAGCTATACTTCAAATTGTTACTGATAACAACTCCAAGTTCCTTCTCCTTATTTATTATAGTTAGCAGATTTTAGATATTCGTGTTTACTATTCTTATCTCCTAAGTGCGTAACTTTTTATCTTTCCACGAAACTACATATATGTTAGATTTTAAGGATCCCTTTGAGTTATTTCACAGTCTTACTTATTTACAGCTCTACCTCCTAGTTTTGTAGTGTCATTACAGTTGGAGGACATAGATACGAAACCAGATTCTCAATAGGGTTGAGGACCGAGCCCTCTGGTGCACCACTTGTCGCATTCAGCTGTTCTGAGGCTTCGTCAGTAATAGCTACACAACGTTCTCTGTCGGTGAGCCAGTCACTAATCTATGCACGTAGTTCGTCCCCGTTTCATTTGGTTTTTGATTATATAGCAGTCTTTTGTGCTGTACTTTATCGAATGCCTTTTCAAGGTATAGGTATATGACATCCACGGACTTTTTTAAGTCCTAGTTCCATTATGTGACATTGACAAATTCTAGTTAACTTGCTAGACAGGTATGTTTGTTGTGGAGGCCCAAATTTTACAATTTTGTCTCATTATTCAATTTCTTGTTTTGCCCAAAATAACGTAAGGTTAATTGAAAAGTAATTTGAGACACATTTATCCCTCTTTATATATATATGGATATGCCATTTTCAAATATTTAGGTACCCAACCTTCCGTTTGTGAATTGCTAAATATTTTTGGTAGTGGGAAATATTGTTTGCCGTTTGAACTGCTTGAAGAACCTTGGGACTGTGTTATGAACCCCAGTCTATTTGTGTAGGATAATTTAATCAAATTTTTTTTTTGTTCATCATAACTCTTAACCTCTGCTACCTCTAAAAGTTGTGTCATCAGACCATCGAAATATTGTTGTGGTTTAGTGATGTATGATTCTATTTTGTATATACGTAGTTGAAGGGTTAGTTCAGTACGATGGCTTATACCTTTGTTGTCGTCATCAGTACCACTGCCGTATTGTGTTATTAGTCGTCCTGTTGTATCATGGACGGTCTCTCTTTGTCCTACATTTTTGGAAAATTCCTTGTGGGTATTTGTCACATTTGTGGAATTCCTTATTTTCATATTCACGTTTGCTTTGTTTTATGACCAGTTTTACCTTGCTCTTGTATTTTCACAACTTTTTGACAATTTTCACTGTTTTTCCATTCATCAGAAATTCTTACATATCTTTTCTTAATGCAAAACAGGTTAGTTCCCCCCAGAGCCAATAATCCTTGCCTTTTTGATAAAATATCACCGTGGGTGATCTTAGTTAAGGTACTCTCTCTCTCTCTCTCTCTCTCTCTCTCTCTCTCTCTCTCTCTCTCTCTCTCTCTCTCTCTCTCTCTCTGGTAGCTCAGACGGCACGGGCTGTTTCGTGTTCGCTGAATATATACATCTATATACCGTAGCCTAAGCCAGATACCTATTTTACCGACCATCCCCATGGGGACTGTGAACAGCTAGGTTGACTGTAGGTCAATGAAGCGTCCAGGATTCGAACTCACGTGTAAGTTAATGGTCAGTAAAGTTGACCATTACTCTATTCATCTATCCCTCTCCCTTGCTACCTTCCTATCTTTCTATCTATTTATCTATCTGCACGATAGTGAGCGAATACGGAGGGCATCTCAAAAGAAGAATAACTTGTCATAAAATAATTGGTTCAGAGAGCGAGAGCATAATGCCGGTGCGCTGCCGTCATAAATTGGCGCACGGTTGTCAGCTGGGGAATATGCATGCAAGCGTAAAATGCTTGTTGTATGCAGCACGCGCTCATGGTATCCCATTTGGTTCGGACCGGTACGGCTGGGCAAACACATCACCATGACCAAGCATGCATAATGAAGTTTATTTTGGTGGTGGTGTGACCATATTTGTCTTCCGTGCTTAAACACCCCTAGTAGGAAGCAAGTTTTCTGTGGTACAGGAATCCCATTTTCTACGATACATGGCAGTACTCGATAACTTCATATCTTTTCAGCCTCCGAGCGGTCACCTGCGGGTATCTGGTTTAATCATTTTACTCTCATCACTGGTAGAGGTGCAGTATTCGTACTGCGCGATGATAGTTTATAAAATGTTTTGTTTCTCCAGGCGCTGGTGTGTAAGTGTGTGTTAGTTTATAAAATGTTTTGTTTCTCCAGGCGCTGGTGTGTAAGTGTGTGTGTGTGTGTGTGTGTGTGTGTATGTGTGTGTGTGTGTGTGTGTGTGTGTGTGTGTGTGTTTGTGTGTACATATGTACATATATACACATGTACATATTCATACTTGCTGCCTTTATCCATTCTCGTCGTCTCCCCGCCACACGGAAAACAGCATCCCCCCCCCTCCTTCAGCGAGGTAGCGCAAAGCAAAGACATAAAGGTCATAGTCGTTCACACTCAGTCTCTAGCTGTCACGTGTAATGCACCGAAACCACAGCTCCCTTTCCACATCCAGGCCCCAGAAAACTTTCCATGGTTTACCCCACACGCTTCACATGCCCTAGTTCAATCCATTGGCAGCACGTCGATCCCAGTATACCACATCGTTCCAATTCATTCTATTCCTTGCACTCCTTTCATCCTCCTGTATATTCAGGGCCCGATCGCTCAAAATCTTTTTCACTCCACCCTTCCACCTCCAATTTGGTCTCCCGCTTCTCCTTCTTCCCTCCACCTCTGACACATATATCCTCTTTGTCAATCTTTCCTTACTCATTCTCTCCATGTGTCCAAACCATTTCAGCACACCCTCTTCTGCTCTCTCAGCCATACTCTTTTTTTTCACCACACATCTCTCTTACCCTTTCATTACTCACTCGATCAAACCACCTCACAGCACATATTGTTCTCAAACATTTCATTTTCAACACATCACCCTCCTCCGCACAACCCTATCTGTAGCCCATGCCTTGCATCCATGTAGCATTATTGGAACCACTAATCCTTCAAACATACCCATTTTCGACCTCCGAGATAACGTTCTCGCCTTCCACACATTTTCCAGCCATATTCGCCATTTCCCGCGTTAGCAAGGTAGCATTAAGAATAGAGGAATTAGCTTTAGAGGAAATATCCTCATATGACCCCCTCTCAGTTCCTGTTTTTGGAAATAAAAAAAAAAAAGGAAGGGGAGGATTTCCAACTCCCAGCTCCCTCCCCTTTTAGTCGCCTTCTACGACACGGAGGGTATAGGTGGGAAATATTGTTTCTTCCGTATCCCTAGGCATGATATATATATATATATATATATATATATAATATATATATATATATATATATATATATATATATATATATATATATATATATATATATATATATATATATATATATATATCATGCCTAGGGATACGGAAGAAGGATGCCATCTGGTAAACATGTGATTGTCCAAAACATACAACGAGCGTTCATAAGCTTATTTTACAAATTTTTTCAACAATAAAGTTATCTAATTTGTATAGACCATCACTAATATTAAGATATAATTCTTTGTGCATTTGATGATAGAAGATTCAATGATATTTCTCGTGGTAATAGAGTTAGAGTTAATAACTGAGATGGCATTACTCCAGTCAATAAATGATCATGATTTTTAACGTGATTCAACAAAGTTGTCCCGTTCTTATACTATATTTATGTTGCTTAAGTCTAAAAGAAAGATCCTTACCAGTCTGCCCAACATAAAACTTATCACAATTTCTATATGGCTCTTTATAGTCGCACCCAGGAGAATTTTCTGGTGAATTCCTGATTAAGATACTCTTTATAGTATTATTGTTGCTGAAGGCAACATTTACATTAAAGGATTTAAGCAACATGGGAAGTAAAGTAAAATTATTATTAGAAGGGAGAACTAAAAGATTCTTGGTGTCAATGGGAGGTTTGGGCTCAACTCTATAAAATTATTTCTTTGCTCACTTAAGGGATCTATCAATGTATGATCTAGGGTACTTTGAATTATATCCAATAGAATATATCTTCTCAAACTCATCATCAGTAAACCCTGGACTGCAAATACGTAATGCCCTAAGGAACATAGATTGAAATGATGATAATATATATATATATATATATATATATATATATATATATATATATATATATATATATATATATATATATGAAAGGAGGGCAAGGAATAGAGTGAATTGGAGCGATGTGGTATACCGGGGTTGACGTGCTGTCAGTGGATTGAAACAGGGCATGTGAAGCGTCTGGGGTAAACCATGGAAAGCTGTGTAGGTATGTATATTTGCGTGTGTGGACGTATGTATATACATGTGTATGGGGGTGGGTTGGGCCATTTCTTTCGTCTGTTTCCTTGCGCTACCTCGCAAACGCGGGAGACAGCGACAAAGCAAGAAAAAAAAAAAAAAATATATATATATATATATATATATATATATATATGTATATATATATATATATATATATATATATATATATATATATATATATATATATATATATATATATATATATATGAATGAAGTATAGCACGCGATAATGTTATATATATTATCTTCTTTCAACATATTGGCGACGTCCTCCAAGCTTGTTATCTTTACTTTGACATATCAGAAGAGTGGGCGAGTGGAGAGGGGAGTGTGGAAGATGCAATGATGGTACGATTTGAGGACGTTCTGCTAGAGGTACCGTCCGGACGCTTGGACAGATGGACAGATGGACAGAGAATATGCTGGGTACAGATGGACAGATCAGGTCCCAGGCGCAGATAGACGGACAGTATCCTTGGGACAGGTGGACATAATGGGTCGTGGGTACAAGTAGACAGAAGGTCCTGGGCACAGGTGGACAGGCAAGGTCCTGGGTACAAGTAGACAGACAAGGTCCTGTTTAAAGGTGGACAGAATCCACCCTAGACACATATGGAGAGTCAAGGTTCTTCATACAATGGAAGAGACAGTTATAGCCGGACCCGTTATGACCAAGCTGTATCGGTCCTCCACCGTGAGTCAGCCAACACAAGAATTAAGGGATAAGGAGAGGTCCCTCCTAGAAACAGATGTACCATAACAAAGTGCAGAACTGTGCGATACAGTCAGCATGGCAATGGGTTCCCGTCTGCACTGCAGTGTAGCCAGGTAAAGAGGGACTTGCCCGTAGCTTGCAAGCGTCTCATGTTTATGACATGGAACTGTAGTGTCGTTGATAAGTTAGAAATATTCTACGGGGTGTCTTCCTGTTTAAGTTGTAAACAAGTCCATTTGCTCTGCTTTATGAATGCTAGGCCAAGGTTAGACTTAACCTTCCTTCCACGTTAACTAGAATAATGCTAGTGTTAATCTCCATTGAAAAATATGTATTCGCTCTCATATACTCTACACTCTTAAGGAAGGTTTTGGATGCGAGTGGACAGAAGTGATAAAGAAAAAATATACATAAATTAGGGCCTTGTTGATCGCTTGTTCACATTGTGAAATCATTTCACGTATTATAAGATTATGGAAAAGTAAGGCTATAATATTGGTCTGTTCGAAGAATTCCTCAAACAATCGGTCACATTGAAACTAATGCTCCCCGTGTGTCAGCTGTCTTGCTTCACAGATTTTGAAAAATTAACTTTGTCCAGCAGCTGCGAATACACCATGATAGGTCTGACATTTGTGCCGTCAGAACTGTGACGACTGAAGTGTAAAATTAATTCTGCTAAAGTATCGGTGACTGCAGTAGAGTTGCTGACTCATTTATTTCCTACAGTAGGGTACTACATTTTATACAATAACATCAATCTGAAACATAAAATGAAATTATTATTGCTGATGGCTTTAATGAAAACTCAGTTTTTATAGGAAGAATTCATACAGAAATATATCTTTAACGTTAATTTCTCTCGTGCAAGAAAAAAGTATTTAGAATTTTCTTTCATAGTGAGAGAGGAAAAAATAAAAGAAAAATGTCTGAAAGGTCTTCGATTTGTATAGATTTCGTGTCATCCATACAGTTGTGATGGAAAGCAATCACTTTCCCACGAGACTATAATCAATAGAAGACACACTGTGTGAAGCTATTACTTGGGAACCGACGCAAACAGTTAGACGACGGAGACTGAGCCAGTTTCCAGGGACTGTATATGCAGTGGGAGCGTTGTGGTCTCAGAACTGTCTTGAACACCTGAAGGCCTCTGCTCAAATCACGTCTATTGATAACTGGAAAGTGACGTTGACGGCTTTAATGACCCTGTCACTCAATAGGCTTAAAGATGAAAGGACCGAACGACCAACCAGCCACCGCCTTCGCCACCATAACCTCTGTCGGAAGACCAATGAGAAGATATACCGCCACGTTAACATAATGACTGAACGATTTATATAAGCTGCCCATATATCATATAGATACATTAAGAACCCTTTGCACTGCATATGTAAAGGTAATCAACTGACAACCTATATAATTTTATACATACCTGAGTGTGCTTTGGAGACATTGTGTTGACATTAAAGACACGCATCAACTCGTCTCCCATCACCAGTATTGCCAGAACAAGCGCACGAAGAAATCTAGAAAATATTACAAATCAGTACACTGGGCTAGCTTTATCTTAGACCTTGGTAATAATGATCCTAGATAACTGTGTACTGAAATATTATCTTTTTCTTTCTGTTGACTCTGATGAAGTTTATGAGAACAATAACCATCTCCGTGTAATGAGTATGGGGCGCTTCTTGAAGTAATTCTATATATATACTGACTTCGCGTGTGTACTATAGTCTCTCTCTCTCTCTCTCTCTCTCTCTCTCTCTCTCTCTCTCTCTCTCTCTGTCTCTCTCTCTCTCTCTCTCTCTCTCTCTCTCTCTCTCTAGATTAGCTTCAGCTCTCCTCCCTTTTTACTGGACTAGACACTACCATTGGGGCACCGGCTGCAAATCCATGTGGCACCAAGTCGTTCACCCATATCGTATCTGCTTCTCCACACTCTCAGTGAACCATTATAAGTATAAAACCAATCGTCATCACTATACATCTTTACATTAAGCTCAGTCTGGTGGACGTACACGCTGATAAGTGTTTAGGAACATGTTAGTTTAGGGACTTTACTCCCTTTTTGCTGGATGAATACTTTAATATCTCCTGTCCTGATCATGAACATGACTTAGCTAGGTGCAGGTGAGCGATGATCCATCGGTGACTGGTGACCCCTACTGTTGGCAGTGTGCATGGCTACAGCTGCTGGAACGAACCACAACTTTTGTGACTCTATGCTCAGCTATCACACTAGAAATGATAATGAAGCTGTCGTACTGGAATTTTGCTTGGACTGAAATAAACTAGCATTGGCGCTTGATGATCTATGTTTATATCGCTAGATAAAGACATAAATGTACTGAAGCTGCACCGCGAGGATAGACGTCATTGTCATCATTTGTTCTCTTTACCCGAATTTCTTCTGTCACGATTTAGAACTGCGTTGCGTCCCTTCGCCCCAGAAGCTTGGGGAAGAGAGCTAACGTTAGTCAAAGAGTCGAGGTACTTAAGAAAGGAAAGATCTGACTTCAAGAGAGAGAAAAAGGTAAGATGAAATAGGAAGATGATGGTAATGATCCACGGGGCCGTAGTTATCAAAGACTTTCATCTTCCTGTCACTTAAAGTGGTCTCTGCTATTACCATCTTCTCTCTGATGATCATTAAAAACCAATATGAGATTTTATTGTTAAGTCATTGAAAACAAAGCTTCTCGCCAACATTCCAGTTCTATGTGTGTTAAGTTTGGGGAGATATGTCTTCATGATCCATAGGGATCGACTAAGAGACATACATATGATAGTGCTCGACTGAAATGTATTTTGTCATGGCATCGATGGGTCAGCGATAACGATGTAAGTGTAGTTTCAAGGTTATTGACACATAACCATGGCAGCGTCTAGCAACCCATCTCACATGGGGACGGCCTCATATCCTCCTACCAGGAGGCATAACAGTGATAAGTACCCAAGACCTTCCGCCAAAACAACCGCCATAAACCCCCATTACCGCTTGAGTTATACATTAAAGTCCATTAGCCACCGTCATCCCGCAACCACTGGGTAATACATTAGGGACCATTAACACCTTATAGTATTAACCACACCATTGATCATTCGTGCTGACACAACCTACGTTTTACCTGACAGTCTAATCATGGGTGAATGAGTGTTTCTTAACACACCGTGAAATTGCTTGGCTGATTAATTGGCTCCATTAAGATCTAATTCGTCTTGGTCTGGTCCCTGAAGAATTGGTTATTTTTTCAACCTTGGGTCGGCTATCTCTTGGTCTGTATGAAGAGCAAATATTATGGAACGCAAGATCAACTATTTACCTCCTCTGAACTAAAACACTTTCACTCAGCTTCGTTTGCATATGATTTCCTGTGGAGTGTTTGATCAAAGAAAAGAAATATCTGATGTGTGATCTCAAAGATTCCTTTGGCCGACTTCTTTACTTAAATAAGTAAATAGGAATATTTAAGTAGGAGATATCTTTCAACATTAGTTTATCGGGTTATATTTCTTTACATCTCTACTTTATACATCAGTAAATTTTTACCCAGAGAACTACTGGCAAGATACTACCCTACTCCTGACACAGCGATGAATTTAGTGATCAGAAAGTTTCATTTTAATCTATCATTCAGCCTTGTTAGGCTTGTTTTCTTGCCGGGGTTTGTTCTCTAACAACCAGTTAGTGATCTTAAGCCAAGATAGCAAACACCGCCAAAGCCTATGGTGCAGCGTCGTGTTGTAAGTTCTCGTTCTGAGACAGCTAAAGAGAAAGATGTTTTTAACGACTCTTGGAACACCTGGTAGTTCAGCTACGGGCGCTTTCCATCATCTCTACCAAATAAAGGCAGTTCTGGCGGGCTCCCTGGCTGCAGACAATCCAAGGAAGTTGCCAGACGCGCGATGACTAACAGGAACCCCCTCGCCTCCTCATACACACAGTTCCCAACAATACATTCATATCCTTGGTAGGATAGAAATAGCTATATGCTGGTGGGATATATTCTCTGGAAAATATATATTTCATCTGTATTGTAAAAAAGAAACAAGTCTGCATGACTAGCACACGAGGGTCCGGAGTGCCCGAATCTGCTAGTACAGGTAACACATGAGTCAAAAGTCTCTTCCTCCTGTGTGTATAGCTGGTGCTTGACATATGTGCACAGATCTTCCCTCATACTCTCTCTCTCTCTCTCTCTCTCTCTCTCTCTCTCTCTCTCTCTATCTCTCTCTCTCTCTCTCTCTCTCTCACATACACACGCACACACACACACACACACACACAGAGCACGGGAGGCAGGACGCAGCTCACGACACAGAACACGAGAGGGAGGACACAACTCACGATACAACACGGGAGGCAGGACACAGTTCACCACACACAGCACGGGAGGCAGGACACAGCTTACCACTCACAGCACGGGAGGCAGAACACAGCTCACCACACACAGCACGGGAGGCAGGACACAGCTCACCACACACAGCACGAGAGGCAGGACACAGCTCACCACACACAGCACGGGAGGCAAGACACAGCTCACCACACACAGCACGGGAGGCAGGACACAGCTCACCACACACAGCACGGGAGGCAGGACACAGCTCACCACACACAGCACGGGAGGCAGGACACAGCTCACCACACACAGCACGGGAGGCAGGACACAGCTCACCACACACAGCACGGGAGGCAGGACACAGCTCACCACACACAGCACGGGAGGCAGGACACAGCTCACCACACACAGCACGGGAGGCAGGACACAGCTCACCACACACAGCACGGGAGGCAGGACACAGCTCACCACACACAGCACGGGAGGCAAGACACAGCTCACCACACACAGCACGGGAGGCAGGACACAGCTCACCACACACAGCACGGGAGGCAGGACACAGCTCACCACACACAGCACGGGAGGCAGGACACAGCTCACCACACACAGCACGGGAGGCAGGACACAGCTCACCACACACAGCACGGGAGGCAGGACACAGCTCACCACACACAGCACGGGAGGCAGGACACAGCTCACCACACACAGCACGGGAGGCAGGACACAGCTCACCACACACAGCACGGGAGGCAGGACACAGCTCACCACACACAGCACGGGAGGCAGGACACAGCTCACCACACACAGCACGGGAGGCAGGACACAGCTCACCACTCACAGCACGGGAGGCAGGACACAGCTCACCACACACAGCACGGGAGGCAGGACACAGCTCACCACACACAGCACGGGGGGCAGGACACAGCTCACCACACACAGCACGGGAGGCAGGACACAGCTCACCACACACAGCACGGGAGGCAGGACACAGTTCACCACACACAGCACGGGAGGCAGGACACAGTTCACCACACACAGCACGGGAGGCAGGACACAGCTCACCACACACAGCACAGGAGGCAGGACACAGCTCACCACACACAGAACGGGAGGCAAGACACAGCTGTACTGTGCAGTTAGTCGTCCTGGGCAATAGCTACCCTCGTATCTTAAGCTTTCCTCTTTCCGGCACCAAATGTCACTCGGTCCTTCATGACCTGAGGCAGGAAGACTGAAATGAAATAAAAGATTTTAATTTGAAAAAAGAAGAGAACATTTTTTTGCCTTTTTATTCTGTGGAAGTTCAACAAGGCTACAGTGTTTCTCCTGCTACACTGCTTCATTGCTTCCACTAATAAATGCTTCTGTAGCTACGCTGCTTTCACTGCTTCACCGCTACAGTCCGTCTGCTGCTGCACTGCAACAATGTTCTTGCTGCTGCACTTCTGCACTGCTTCTCCTACCACACTGCTACACTGTTACCGTGTTTCTTCTGCTCCGTTACCACACTGCTGCCGTGCTTCTCATGCTACACTGCTACACTGTTGCAGTGCTTCTGTTGTTATACTGCTCGATTAATTCTATTCTCATAGAGCTAAGCTGCTACAGTGCATCTGCTGCAATGCTGGTACTACAGTGTAGCTGCTGCGGTGCCACACTGCTACAATGCCTCTACTGCACTACTGTCACAGCTACACTGATGTGTTGTAAAACACTATGATTATACCGTCCTCAGACGCCTGCAGGAGAGTAGAGAATCAGACTTGGTTTTCAACAGCTCCACTTAGACATGACAGTTTTGACTGACTCTCTTCCATGATTTTCACAGTCACTATGTACCCATCCTGTCTTTTCTAAATTTTCTTTTTACTTAAGTCAAGACCCAAGTCTTATGGTAGCACCAAATGCTACCCACGTCATTCCAGTCAATTTCTTCTCCCGGTAGTCTACAGACAAATGTTTAGGTGTCAGCAAACTTATAACTCAACTAAGTTGCTCATTATTCACTTTTCTGAATATAAAGTTCCAGTGTAAACATTGAGTACACGCAGCGCTTTAAACCTTAAGAGGTGTGTAAACACCATACGTTCCACACGTCCACTCTGCTGCTTGCACGTAAAGTTTTGTCAACATATCCGGTAATGGAGAGTACAGGCAATTGCCCTCGTTAATATCCTCCAGGGTACAATCAACTACCCAGGATATGAGTAAGACTTCCCTTTGTTTTGAGAAAGCCATCTGCACGTCCCCACACATAATGTAATGAAATGTTGAGTTATTGTATGACTTCTACTTGAGATTCAAACTTTTGTAGTTTCTTTCTCTCAACACTTGGAATAATGTCTTCATTTACATATTCAGTGAATTTGTCTTCGTTGGTTATCAAGGAGAGTTCCTGCCTGTTCCATGTGGCCTCTAGTACCCTATTATTCTCCACTATCTCTCCCACACCCTGATTCGCCACAGCTGCAGTTTGCAGGGCGCCTTAAGAAAGCTCTGCACAGGGTTCGTTATATTTGCAGTTGATTCACTCAGGTGAGAGAAAAAGCAGAAAGCATCAGAGATGTATCGAGTAATCCTGGTCTTGTGTGCTCGACACTCAGAAGATTATGCTGACATGATCAGTAGGCGAATGTGCGAAGACTTTCATACACAGCTTATCCACTGAAAGGCCATAAATGCAGTGAGAGCGTGTGAATTGCCTCAGAATCACCTTAAACGTTTCGAAAATCCCTACATTTTCCAACATCAGTAGACTTCAGTTAGAAACTTTAGTAGATAAACTTTTAAAGAACGTCTGAAAGTACTAGCAGATTCGGAAACTCCAGGCCCTCTGAGTGCTCTTGCGGAGGACTGGGGGTACGCTAACCAGCTGGCCATTGATCTTTGAACTCTTATATTCTCTGAGCAGTCGCTCCGCAATAAGAAACCCTTACCACATCCCTTCATATCAACACCAACCTTGGCTACCAAACCCTCGCTCATCAATCGCGCTCTCTCCCTCCTTGGTTACTATACCATACCTCCACCACCACGCCCTCTCCCTCTTGACACAACATCCTCCCTCACCACCACCACACCTTCCCTTCCTGGCCACCACATCCTCCCTCAACAGTCGAAACACAAACTGGAAAACGTTAACAGATGACCGAGAGGAAACGAGACTAGCGGAACTGATCAAAAAACCAGCCAGAGGTAAAAACATTCTTGATATTGTCATCACCAGTAATACAAACGCAATCAACTCTTTTGAAGTAGGCAAGAGTTTGTCAAACAGCGATCACAGTTTGATTAGATCAGAGATAGATATAGATTATGAAATAGACTACAACAAACTCTTGATTCCACATTACAGGCGAGCAAATTTTGAAAACATTAGGCATGAAGTTTTCAATAACAATTGGACAAAACTTCTTGACGTTCACACGGTAGAGGATATGTGGAATAATTCTAAAACACACTTCTCGAGATTGAAAATAAACATATTCCACGAATTAGGACGAGAACTGCAATATTTCAAACCCATCATAGATGAATAGGAGAATAGAAGAACTAATTTGCCAAAGGAAGGAAACATGAAATTCAAATCAGTGGGAACCAAAGAATGCCGCCAAGGATTAATCAAAATCCAAAGGAGGTATAAGGTCATAGGACAGAGTAAACGCGAAGAAAAAAGAATTTCCTTGAAAGCTGAGAATAATCCTAAGAAATTCTTCAATTATGTAATACAAAGGAAGACAGTAAAAGAAGGAATTAGATCATTACGAAACGAACATGACACACGAGCTACTGACGACAAGGAAATGACTACCATACTATATCATTCCGCAGCCACTGAAAATGTTTCAAGGATCTGATGAAAAGAGTTGAAGGTTAAAGAAATAAAGAGCTCTGTTGTAATCAAATCTTAACAAATCCAACGGACCAGATAACTTTGCTCCAACATATTTAAAAGAGGTCAGGACACAAATGATATACCCCATAACAAAGATATTCGATAAATCTCAATCGGATGGTCGTGTGCCAACTGACTAGAAACTAGCAAATGTTATTCCTATATACATATAAAAACGGAGACAAAAAGAATGCCTTGAACTACCATCCAATAAGGCTTAGGTCACGTTTCTAGATCACAAAATTATACAGGACAACCAACACTGTTTCCCCAATAGATGATCCTTCCTGACAAAATTTCTGAAATTTTTTAATTTTATTTATCAGAACTGGAACGAAAAAGCACCGTCTGATGTAGTATATTTAGCTTTCCAAAAAGCTTTCGATAATGTGCCTCACAGGAGACTTTTATATAAACTCAAACCACAGAGAATCGGTGATGAACTCTGCACATGGATCAGAGACTGGCTTACTGGAAGAAAGAGGCGTGTAGTATTAAAGGACGAAGCCTCATATTGGCTAAACGTAACGAGTTGTGTCGCACAGAGGTCGGTCCTAGGCCCAATTCATTTCATACATTAATGACTCCTAGCCCATAGGTATATGTATATATATATATATATATATATATATATATATATATATATATATATATATATATATATATATATATATATGTTTAATTTGTTTATGGATGGGGTTGTTAGGGAGGTAAATGCAAGAGTTTTGGAAACAGGGGCAAGTATGAAGTCTGTTGGGGATGAGAGAGCTTGGGAAGTGAGTCAGTTGTTGTTCGCTGATGACACAGCGCTGGTGGCTGATTCATGTGTGAAACTGCAGAAGCTGGTGACTGAGTTTGGTAAAGTGTGTGGAAGAAGAAAGTTAAGAGTAAATGTGAATAAGAGCAAGGTTATTAGGTACAGTAGGGTTGAGGGTCAAGTCAATTGGGAAGTGAGTTTGAATGGAGAAAAACTGGAGGAAGTGAAGTGTTTTAGATATCTGGGAGTGGATCTGGCAGCGGATGGAACCATGGAAGCGGAAGTGGATCATAGGGTGGGGGAGGGGGCGAAAATTCTGGGGGCCTTGAAGAATGTGTGGAAGTCGAGAACATTATCTCGGAAAGCAAAAATGGGTATGTTTGAAGGAATAGTGGTTCCAACAATGTTGTATGGTTGCGAGGCGTGGGCTATGGATAGAGTTGTGCGCAGGAGGATGGATGTGCTGGAAATGAGATGTTTGAGGACAATGTGTGGTGTGAGGTGGTTTGATCGAGTAAGTAACGTAAGGGTAAGAGAGATGTGTGGAAATAAAAAGAGCGTGGTTGAGAGAGCAGAAGAGGGGGTGTTGAAGTGGTTTGGGCACATGGAGAGGATGAGTGAGGAAAGATTGACCAAGAGGATATATGTGTCGGAGGTGGAGGGAACAAGGAGAAGAGGGAGACCAAATTGGAGGTGGAAAGATGGAGTGAAAAAGATTTTGTGTGATCGGGGCCTGAACATGCAGGAGGGTGAAAGGAGGGCAAGGAACAGAGTGAATTGGAGCGATGTGGTATACCGGGGCTGACGTGCTGTCAGTGGATTGAATCAAGGCATGTGAAGCGTCTGGGGTAAACCATGGAAAGCTGTGTAGGTATGTATATTTGCGTGTGTGGACGTATGTATATACATGTGTATGGGGGGGGGGTTGGGCCATTTCTTTCGTCTGTTTCCTTGCGCTACCTCGCAAACGCGGGAGACAGCGACAAAGTATAAAAAAAAAAATATATATATATATATATATATATATATATATATATATATATATATATATATATATAGATAGATAGATAGATAGATAGATAGATAGATACATAGATAGATTGATAGATACATATTTATAGATTTTCCTATGAGTCCACAGGGAAAATGAAACACGTTAAGTTCCCAAGTGCACTTTCGTGTAATAATCACATCATCAGGGGAGAAAGAAGAGAGAAATATTACAGGCAGTTGATATACAACGAAGAGACGTAGCTAGGACGCCATTTGGTAAACATGCGATTGTCCATGCAGACTACGAGCGTATCATAAACTTATGTGGACAAAAAGGTGAATTGTTTACAAAGTTTTCAACAATAAAGTTATCCAATTTGCATAGACCTTCACTAGTATTAAGATTATAATTCTTTGTGAGAGAGTATCATTAAATTTTAGGAAGAATTAAAAGAGTTTTGGAAAGAGGGGCAAGTATGCAGTCTGTTGTGGATTAGAGAGCTTGGAAAGTGAGTCAGTTGTTGTTCGCTGATGATATAGCGCTGGTGGCTGATTCATGTGAGAAACTGCAGAAGCTGGTGGCTGAGTTTGGTAAAGTGTGTGAAAGAAGAAAGTTAAGAGTAAATGTGAATAAGAGCAAGGTTGTTAGGTACAGTAGGGTTGAGGGCCAAGTCAATTGAGAGGTAAGTTTGAATGGAGAAAAACTGGAGGAAGTAAAGTGTTTTAGATAGCTGGGAGTGGATCTGTCAGCGGATGGAACCATGGAAGCGGAAGTGAATCATAGGGTGGGGGAGGGGGCGAAAATTCTGGCAGCCTTGAAGAATGTTTGGAAGTCGAGAACATTATCTCGGAAAGCAAAAATGGGTATGTTTGAAGGAATTCCAACAATGTTGTATGGTTGCGAGGCGTGGGCTATGGATAGAGGTGTGCGGAGGAGGGTGGATGTACTGGAAATGAGATGTTTGAGGACAATATATGGCGTGAGGTGGTTTGACCGAGTAAGTAATGCAAGGGTAAGAGAGATGTGTGGTAATAAAAAGAGTGTGGTTGAGAGAGCAGAAGAGGGTGTTTTGAAATGGTTTGGTCACATGGAGAGAATGAGTGAGTAAAGATTGACCAAGAGGATATATGTGTCAGAGGTGGAGGGAATGAGGAGAAGTGGGAGATCAAATTGGAGGTGGAAAGATGTAGTGAAAAAGATTTTGAGTGATCTGGGCCTGAACGTACAGGAGGGTGAAAGGCGTGCAAGGAGTAGAGTGAATTGGATCGATGTGGTATGCCGGGGCCGACGTGCTGTCAATGGATTGAACCAGGGCATGCGAAGCGTCTGAAGTAAACCATGGAAAGTTCTGTGGGACCTGGATGTGGAAAGGGAGCCTGTGGTTTCGGAGCATTATTAAATGACAGTTAGAGACTGAGTGTGAACGAAAGTGGCATTTGTTGTCTTTTCCTAGCGCTACCTCGCACACATGAGGGGGAAGGGGGTTGTTATTTCATGTGTGGCGGGGTGGCGATGAGAATGAATAAAGGCAGACAGTATGAATTATGTACATGTGTATATATGTATATGTCTGTGTGTGTATATATATGTATACGTATATGTATATTTGCGTGTGTGGACGTGCATGTATATACATGTGCATGTGGGTGGCTTGGGCCATTCTTTCGTCTGTTTCCTTGCGCTACCTCGCTAACGCGGGAGACAGCGACAAAGTGAATGAATAAATAAGTATAAATAATTATTTGTGGTTTTGATATTATATATATATATATATATATATATATATATATATATATATATATATATATATATATATTTTTTTTTTTTTTTTTTGTCGCTGTCTCCCGCGTTTGCGAGGTAGCGCAAGGAAACAGACGAAAGAAATGGCCCAACCCACCCCCATACACATGTATATACATACGTCCACACACGCAAATATACATACCTACACAGCTTTCCATGGTTTACCCCAGACGCTTCACATGCCCTGATTCAATCCACTGACAGCACGTCAACCCCGGTATACCACATCGCTCCAATTCACTCTGTTCCTTGCCCTCCTTTCACCCTCCTGCATGTTCAGGCCCCGATCACACAAAATCTTTTTCACTCCATCTTTCCACCTCCAATTTGGTCTCCCACTTCTCCTCGTTCCCTCCACCTCCGACACATATATCCTCTTGGTCAATCTTTCCTCACTCATTCTCTCCATGTGACCAAACCATTTCAAAACACCCTCTTCTGCTCTCTCAACCACGCTCTTTTTATTTCCACACATCTCTCTTACCCTTACGTTACTTACTCGATCAAACCACCTCACACCACACATTGACCTCAAACATCTCATTTCCAGCACATCCATCATCCTGCGCACAACTCTATCCATAGCCCACGCCTCGCAACCATACAAAATTGTTGGAACCACTATTCCTTCAAACATACCCATTTTTGCTTTCGGAGATAATGTTCTCGACTTCCACACATTCTTCAAGGCTCCCAGGATTTTCGCCCCCCTCCCCCACCCTATGATCCACTTCCGCTTCCATGGTTCCATCCGCTGCCAGATCCACTCCCAGATATCTAAAACACTTTACTTCCTCCAGTTTTTCTCCATTCAAACTTACCTCCCAATTGACTTGACCCTCAACCCTACTGTACCTAATAACCTTGCTCTTATTCACATTTACTCTTAACTTTCTTCTTTCACACACTTTACCAAACTCAGTCACCAGCTTCTGCAGTTTCTCACATGAATCAGCCACCAGCGCTGTATCATCAGCGAACAACAACTGACTCACTTCCCAAGCTCTCTCATCCCCAACAGACTTCATACTTGCCCCTGTTTCCAAAACTCTTGCATTTACCTCCCTAACAACCCCATCCATCAACAAATTAAACAACCATGGAGACATCACACACCCCTGCCGCAAACCTACATTCACTGAGAACCAATCACTCTTCTCTCTTCCTACACGTACACATCCCTTACATCCTCGATAAAAACTTTTCATATATATAATATATATATATATATATATATATATATATATATATATATATATATATATATATATATATATATATATATATATCTATCATACAAACCTCTAACAGCCAGGATTGAACCCAAGAGCCATGCGTAGTAGGGGGGAGCATTACTGCCGATATATATATATATATATATATATATATATATATGTGTGTGTGTATGTGTGTGTGTATGTGTGTGTGTATGTGTGTGTGTATGTGTGTGTGTGTGTGTGTGTGTGTGTGTGTGTGTGTGTGTGATTCTCCTACGACCAGATGCACATCTAAGTTTTCCCTTTCATATTTGGTTTGACACGTTGTTGGTGAAAATCGAAAAGATGGGATTAATATGATGAAACTTTGACTTTAAAAGTCACATGAAAGCAGTATAGAGTGGAGTTGCTCGCTGCCCGAAAAATCAGAGCACCTTAGAAAAGCCTGACTCAGACTTTCCCTGCATAAAACTTGTGAACGAGTTTTATGAAAAATGTTGGTGTGTCCCCAGGTTCTTGTTGAGGTCGCGGGTATGTTTATGTAAAATGTTTGAGTACCAAGACAGACACAGTCCCTGAGATGGTCTCTTGTTTGGCTTTTGTTATTGAATTAAACCTGGGAGTTCTCCGGAGAGACGCCAATCTCTTCTTTCTGTTTCCCTAATGCGAAAATCCCATAACCCTTTGATGTCAGATATTAGGGACCTCCTCCCCCCATTCCCCTTCTCTCTCTCTCTCTCTCTCTCTCTCTCTCTCTCTCTCTCTCTCTCTCTCTCTCTCTCTCTCTCTCTCTCTCTCAAGGGAGACGATAGTCGGGTGTTTTGTAGAACAATGGGGTTAGAGGACCAAGAAAATGAAAGAAAAAGAGAAAAAGACGTGGACGTAATATACAACTGGGCAGAAGAAAAGCTGACGGAATTAATGACAAAATATTTGAGCAAGTTGGTCATCGATCAATTAAGATTAATTCAGAAACCCAGAGAGAAAAAAATATGAAGAACGAGAAGACGTGAAAGCCTCAAGAATAATGATGAGAAAGAAGTTTGAGTTCAAGGAACACAATGCTAAGAAAGTTCCTTCAAACCAATCAGTGAGCGGTATGATAGTGAGAACTTTCAGAACGAGGGACGTAAAGATACTGATGATAATGTCTTACGTGAAAATAATCAAGACTGACTACTGATTTGCTGTATGGTCACCAGTTAAACAGATGGAAATAATCAAGTTAGAATGAAGAAAAAATCAATCCACAAGCAAAATTGATGGACTGGAGTATATATAACCTACCACGAGAGGTTGAAAGAACTTGAACTCTACAGCCGATGTGAAAGGGAGATACGTGATGTGATATATTGTAGCAGCAAACAGAATATCAAGTGTAATATCTTAGATGTGAAATCATCTCGGCAAGGAAGATAGAAAAAAAAAATTAAGTCGATAATCATGCCAGAGAAAGTAACACTTACACACACACACACACACACACACACACACACACACACACATACACACACACACACACACATCAGACGATACCAGAAGAGTGTCATGTAAAAGAGAAGATAGCAGACATAGAATGACTGGAAAACATTAAAAAAAGTATATTCATGATTTAAGTCAGTGTCTGATGAAACCCGGGATTGAGAGCTATGCAAGAGGAGCGGCGGCCGAGAGAAATAGGATAATTCAACAAGCCAGACAAGCGGTGATAGCGACCCACTAACCCTGACGTTCTGGTAAAATCCCGGTTTATGTAGCTACTCTCTCTCTCTCTCTCTCTCTCTCTCTCTCTCTCTCTCTCTCTCTCTCTCTCTCTCTCTCTCTCTCTCTCTCTCTCTCTCTCTCTCTCTCTCATGTAGGTGGTAGGCAGCCACTAACCCAGAGGAGGACATTACCGGTAATACCCGTATGAGATCAGGAGGGTTAGTGATGTCTGCCCAGTAAGCCAGCCAGCATTTCAGTGGCTCTCAGATTTCACTCCTTTAGCCTAGTCATCTGCTTCTCATTATTGCCTCACGCACTCTTTGATTCCCGGCTATTAGTTTGCAGTCGTACCATCTCTCCATCTTAGGTCATAACGTTTGATAACACGTAACTCACACGACTCATTCTCCCGAGCTTTTATAGTGACTGATACGCGTTAGGCAGCTGTGCTTTGTGGCTATTTCCTGCCTTAAGTTCCCCTAGGTAAATACTCTCTCTTTAGCTGAGGCATCTTTATGACATTTTCTTAGAAAAAGTCATCCATACCCTAAAAAAAAAAATGAAGGAAAAAACTAATTACAGCATTTTCTCATGAGAAGAATGCTAAACATTCACAAGATCACAAACATTGCTTTGAGAAAGAACATCTTTGAGGGACTCGAGACCAAATATAATGCTTCAGGCAAGGCTTCTGTTTTCGTAGAGTTGTTGTTTCATCCTTTCTCTCATGATACAAAATGTTTGTCTACAAAGAAAATGAATATAACACTATGTTCTCTCCAAGGAATGATTACATTTTCTCAGCGACAAAGAAATAAGTATTTATGTTCACGTTATGCATCAGTCTACGTCGTTAGCTTTGCTGAGACTCTTTATCTCCTCCACGATCTCATTTTCTTTTCCTTATCTGAATAACAATAGAAGTTATAAACATGAATGACTTACGCTGAAGGAGTATTTTTTTCTAATACTGACACGTATCATTGTAAGCGACTCTTACTGTGAACAAATTCCGGGATAAGTAGTTCCTGGCCTGGACCATACGTGATCTGCTGTGACGGAGGAATAATGGCTGAACTCACGTATGAGACGGATGCTGACGCTACTGCTGGTATACGTAGTGGGAGGCTTTGTCTCATTCAAGTAACAGCCGAGGACACCTCAAACCGCTGATACTAGGATACCACACTGGAAGCAACCAAATACATAATGCCAACACTCCAAGCCACTGCATCCTAGGATACCAACACTCCAAGCCACTGCACCCAAGAATACCAACACTCCAAGCCACTGCACCCAAGAATACCAACACTCCAAGCCACTGCATCCTAGGATACCAACGCTCCAAGCCACTAAGATACCAATGCTCTGAGCCACTAAACTCCAGGATACAACGTTGCAACCCACCGTACTCATGGATCCCACACGTCAAGCCAATATACCCTGAGGCCAGCGTGCTGGGAAGCTACCAGCTGGGTCCTAAAGGTTCCAGTGCTCTCATATAGAGCTGAGTCTCACTGTGTGCAGAGAAAACTTTCATGGCGACCTCAAACATCAAATAAAAAGAAAATTGCATACTCTCTTGCTCGCGGTCATAGCAGCTGACGCAGAACACACTGTTCTTCAACACAGAACAGCAAACCTACCAGCTACAGGCTGCAGCGAGAGAAAGCTATACTGGATTTATACCCTGACTCAGGCTAGGGTATGTGTATATATATCTCGTTCATGATTTGGCCTTGATTAGGGCCCCAGTTGCTCGTGCCGTCTCAGCTAACATAAGAAAATGCATTACAGTATAGTGTATGCTGTATACAGAATCACCTCTACGATAAAGGGATTGTTGTGAAGGCCGTGACATCCTTATATTATCATCCTCTGTTCTCTGTATGTCAGACTCAAACTTATCACGACCGTATATAATCCTATTATCAGGACCATCTGAAGTTAGACTAAGCTACCATTCTGAGACAAAGTCGTTGGGAAATCGGTAAGGTTTAGTGATGATATTGTCAGACATTAATGATGAATATATGTAGATTATTCTAGTGGCACCGACAGTCACATTATGGATGACCAGGATTCTGTCGCATCTCATGGAACCAATTTCTCCGAGCGACATATGTGTCAGGAGCAGCGTTGCCAGGCGTCATTAATCATCCATGAAGTTATCAGTTATTATTATTGGTTTATAAATTTCAGTGAAGATTTTCGTGAGTAAACAACTATATTTATTATTCATATTACTAGATTTTATCAGAACTCCAAAACAGCTCAGTAAACTTCATGTAAACTTCAAGATATACTGTTTGTTTATAAAGAAATGCCTCTGGTGGCCGGAAAGGAAAACTTGACCACTTAAACACAGCCCTAAGCTGTCCACTACAGGACAGCTCGACCGTGCGACATGACCCTAAACTGTCGGGTGAAGCATGATTCCGGGTCACTTACCACAACCTGACCTACCCACCAGGGCAGTCTAATGGAGAATTTTACTAAGCTAAGGGTCGTTCGCGCGGCATGACCGTGAACCAGTCAGTTTGATATGACCTTGGGTCGTCCATGACAGCATGACCGCGAAGCTTCCATTTCACAGTCGCAGTGAGTCCTTCACTAGAACACAGGTGTGAAGGTCCACCAGTACAATACCCTGAGCTGTGCACCACAGCATGACCCTACACATGACCCACTGTATGACCTTGAACGTCAACCGCAGTTTAACCGCAGGTCGTCAGCTGCAGAGTCCTCGACCGTCCTCCACCTTAGCATGACCTGGACCCGTGTGACAGCTTCGTGCAGACATGGCTCAGAGATAATATCACACACGTTTCTAAAATCATCACAGGCTTTCATGTTCGTGATCGAGGCAGCTATCCGAGACTGCGCTAGTCTGATGTAACCTGCAAAAATGGATACGAACTTGCATGCAACATTTTCACTTTATATAACACAAAGTCCAGCCGAGTTGTCAGTCCTCTCTGTCCGTGAGGTGTGAACCCCGGGAGGATGTACTCGCTACCTCGACGCTTTCATAAGTGGCCTGGGGTGGGAGCGAGGGAGACTGCCAGCGTGTGACGAGGTAAAGAGGGAGGAGTGGACTGTGGCGAGAGAGGAGGACGCTGGTAGTTAACACTTACGCAGAACGCAGTATTTCATGAACCGAACATAGAAATGATAAGTAGGACGAAGTAGAAATGCTGAGGGTGATGATGATCGTAAGTCAGGACGGTATTCGCAGCTTGAGATGGAGCTCTAGATTATACCCTCATAATGCAACTACTACCCCACCCATCTCCCTTGTTTAGCGAGCGCGCGCGCACACACACCCACACACACACACACACACACACACACACACACACACACACACACATATCCGTCCTTCCATCCACAGAAGCAGTTGTCACTGAGGACGACCTTTTCACCTACTGGGTTTGTCGTAAGGTGTAGCTCTCACGACCCATGTAGTATGTAAAAGATGCATTTGAATAGTTATATAACTATTTGCTTCTCAACATAGTTGCCCCGGACACTTGTCAAACATCTTTATGTATAACATATATGAAAAAGGGAATATCATTTTGCAGCACATCGACTGTTCCACAATATGTGTCACAGCTTACAGCCTGTACCAAGAGTATGATGTTGGCTACAGGGTGGTGGTGTGCACAGAGATGTGGTGACGTCAGGAGAATGGATGGGTGTCAGCACCACACAAGTGCACCCATATGTTGTACTGAGTAATATTTACTATGGGAATGTAGATACCATATTGTGATGGTGGTTTGGTCGGGGTAAACTAATAAGCTGGTGCTGCATCCTGTCCGCTGTGTCATGTAGAAATCCATCCTGTGGTCCTCGTTAGATGTCGGCACTACCTACACCTGGGTTGGCCAACTTATGGTTCGCGTGCCGAAGGTGACACACGCGAGAAAATTTTCTTAGCACACGGCTTTCACTGGCGTCCTATGCTTTTTTTCCCAATATATATATATATATATATATATATATATATATATATATATATATATATATATATATATATATATATATATATATATATATATATATATGAGAATCACACTAGTCCGTGATGAAAGTTATGAAGGTGAAGTCGCATTTCATTAGTTCATACAATTTACTTAACATGTAATTTTTCTATACATGTGGCAAGACATGTTTCGTGGAGACACTCCACCTCATCAGGTGCCAGTGCTTAATTAAGTTATTTATATCCGTCCAGCACCAATCTGTACAGACCATCTATTCTCTGCTTTGTCTGGCAGGAACCGTTGAAAAGGAGAGTGATTAAGGGGCTTCAGGTGGCTGGGGTTGACCTGGATAGCTGGGTGTGTCTTGAACAACTTATTTTTATGTCTTCGTGTTCTGTCAATGCTCTCATAATGCTTTGGTTGATGCTTGGATGGGCTTTGAAATTGCCCGGGTACAAATTAAGATTCAAAATATTAGCAATTAAGACAGATTCAGTGATGATGCGTGTGGCATCATCAGCAGATTGGTATGAAATAACGGGATTTACACCCTCATGATCCCCCTCCCACCCCTTTTAGTCGCCTTCTACGACACGCAGGGAATACGTGGGAAGTATTCTTTCTCCCCTATCCCCAGGGATATATATATATATACATATATATATATATATATATATATATATATATATATATATATATATATATATATATATATTTCTTTCTTTCAAACTATTCGCCATTTCCCGCGTTAGCGAGGTAGCGTCAAGAACAGGGGACTGGGCCTCTGAGGGAATATCCTCACCTGGCCCCCTTTTCTGTTCCTTCTTTTGGAAAATTAAAAAAAGAAAAAAAGATGATGAGAGGGGAGGATTTCCATCCCCCCGCTCCCTCCCCCTTTAGTCGCCTTCTACGACACGCAGGGAACACGTGGGAAGTATTCTTTCTCCCCTATCCCCAGGGATATATATATATATATATATATATATATATATATATATATATATATATATATATATATATATATATATATAGTTTCTTTCATATAAGATTCTTCAGTCCATATTTCGTCCTTTTCATGTCTTTGTTATACAAGTTCTGTCATCATTATCTCAGTTTTGTTGAACCAGTTTTTATGAACTGACTTTTTTTTTTAATCACTTTCTGGTTTATTAAAAGAAAAAGATTCTTTGTTTTATATTATACCTTTCATTCGTTTTAACATTTTTAGTTCATATTTTATCATTCTTAAAATACTATTCTCTAGTTTCTATTTCATCATTTTTGATTATTTCATGGAAGGACTAAAAGCAAAAATGGTGACATTGCATTAGGTTTATTGTGGTAAAGCATACAGTCCATGGAAAAAAAAATCATGATATTCACTACATAAAATAGTTACATAGTATGGAAGAAAAAAATCAAGACATATGATACGATTTTTCATGATGTGAACTTGATGGTTTAGGTGCAATTGTTCTCGACCCCACATGGCACCTTCCCAGCCTTCACCTCGGTGGGTTGTGGGGCAGGGCGGGATGGGGGTTGGGGTTGAGCGTGGGGTTGGGATGGGGGGGGGTCACACGTTTTGAGAACTCGTTTAACTTACTTTGGATTGTTGGCTTCTTCTTCTTTTCGTATATTTGGCGATAGCAATTTAAAGCTTCCTGAATTTGTCGATCAACCCTGACGAATCTATCGAGATCTGGTCCATTTTCCAACCCCTTTACTGTGAACTTCTTCTGTGGCTCCTCCTCTTCTTCCTCTTACTCTTTCCTCTTTCCTCCTAAGCAATTCTTTTCTTCCTACATTTCGATTTATTCTTCGTTGGTCAGTTCCTTCGATTCACAATTTAATAATACCTTCCACATATTCCACTACGAAGTAATTCAAGAGTTTTTGTGAGTTTCACTATTTTTTATAATACCTTCCACATATTCCACTACGAAGTAATTCAAGAGTTTTTGTGAGTTTCACAATTTTTTCTCAAATTTCGTCAAGCGCCTCCTCTTTACAGAGGTCTGTGAATGTGTGGACGTAGCGTCTGAGACTTCTTTTATTCTAATTCCATTCATGCATTTCTAAGCCACAACCTCCCATGCTGCTGCGATATTCTGGATGCACTCGAGCATGTTGTAACGTTTCCAAAAATCGCGCACCAACGATACTTCCTCATTGTCCGTTACTGCTATTGTCTGCGCAAATGTTGATTGAAGGTTGTGATGAGCCTGAAAAGTTGCTGTCGCTCCTTGTTCTATCGGCTGAATGATAGAGGTTGTGTTCGGTGGCAAGTGTATCACTCACATCAGGATGAAGGTCATCCAGATGACAGGGAGGTCCAGGGACGTTGTCTAAGAATATTGATTTCTAAGCAGTATTCCTGAATACTGGGCATAATACAGTTTACAAACTAGTCTTCAAACAAAGGCTGAGTTATCCAGGATTTGGGGTTCGATCGGTAGTGGACGGGCAGGGTCTGCTTATTAATGTTTTTGAATGCATGAGGGTTCTCGGAATGGTAACTAAGGAAAGGCTGAAGTTTAAAACCAGCAACATTTCCTTCTGGTAACAAGGATAATCAATCATTAAATGCCTTAAATCCCGGCATAGTTTTATCCTCTTTATGAATGTACGTTCCTTCCGGCAGCCTCTTTAAAAAAAATCTTCTCTTTCGACGACAATGAAGATTTGCTTTCGTACATGTCCTTCTTCACGGACTGGTTCATCTAATCTTTCAATGAACTTTTCGGCAGCTCTTTCGTCAGTACTTGCTGCTTCACCTGTGACTCGAACGTTGTGCAAGCTGTGTCTTCTTTTAAATCTACTGAACCAACCATGACTTGCTAGGAAAGTGCTCGATGTAATCCTCTCCCGCTCGTTCCTTCAAATTCTCAAAAACATTTGTAGACATGGCTTGAAGTGTTAGTAAGCTTAGTGGTACACGTTTTTTAATCTGATCTCTTCCATCCACAACATCAACAACTTTTCCATTTCGTAGATGGTCCTTTGTCTTTGCTGTGTTATTGTCGTAGACTTCACACTTGCCGAGCCATTCACTGCTCCATGTATTTTTTCTTTGTCCTTTAAAATTGTGGAGACCGTCGAATGATACAACTGTACGTCTCGTGCAATTCCATTAACTTATTTTCCTCCTTCTTACTGGATGATTACCTTCATCTTCAATGACAAATCGAGGGTCTTCCTCGGCTTCTTGCCAGATCTATCAACATGTGATGGGTTTTTCCTCTTGCTCGTCAACTTCTTAACAAGAAATGTTTAATCCAGCATGAAAATTCGTTAAGTTCGCTTGAATAACGCGCGTTTACTGAAGGAGGACACGATCTCACACACATTCACCAGCCCTGACCTAGAGCATGTGAATGTTTGCTGCTGTATGTTGTTAAGCAACATGATTTATATGAGCTCACCTGATGATTCTAATGAGATGCTGAGTTTAATAAGAGATTATATATTAGTATTGCGTAAGGCAAATCTGATGAACTGGTCGGATGAATATGAATAACAAAATATCGTGTGGCCGGATAATACACAGTGAGTAATTTTACCGATTATTATTTATATGGTTAGTAGGTTGTGGATGATGATGTTGGGTATATTTGGAAGGCTATTTCAAAGCTCATCTACAAAGTGCAGTGATGTAATGACTTCCTTGTGATCTTCTCGACTAATGCAGAGTTCGATACCTGTATGAATCACTCATGATGACAACCAGTTAATGTATGACCGATCCTGCCGTGAAGACCACCACCACAGAACCTCACTCTCACCACACTCACACCACACGCCCGCCACACTCACGACACACGCCCGCCACACTCACGACCCACTCCCACCACACTCACGACACACTCCCACCATACTCACGACACACTCCCACCATACTCACGACACACTCCCACCATACTCACGACACACTCCCACCAAACTCACGACACACTCCCACTACACTCACGCTGCACTCCCACCACACTCACGACACACTCCCACCACATTCACGCCACACTCCCACTACACTCACGCTACACTCCCACCACACTCACGACACACTCCTACCACACTCACGACACACTCCCACTACACTCACGCTACACTCCCACTACACTCACGCTACACTCCCACCACACTCACGACACACTCCATGATAAAGCATGCCACTGGCCTCGTTTTTCCTGACTTCTTGTGTTATGGTTCTGACTTATTCAGTCCCCAAGACAATGAACATTACAGGAAAACAACGAAGTTTGCGTCATGAGTATAACATACACGAGCGATGTATAATCATGTATGAACACTCGTTCATGCAGGGTGCAATCATACATACTGTAGAATTTTTAATACTAAGCTTTAAGAAATTATTATTCTGCGGTGTTATATGGACTGTATATTACATGAGTATCCTTTTATGTATGCGATAATTACACGTTACAGTGAGTCTTCAATAGGACCAGCCTTCAGAAAAAAACTTGTTCAAGTCCAGCGTTGCATCTGCTGCATTTGAACAATTAAGCCACAGTGCAGAAAACTGGTCTGTTGTGCAGCGTTGCAAATCGGAAGAAACAGTGAAGTGCTGTTAAGAAATAGAGTCCTGCACGAGGGTTCCTGTTATAACTTTATCACTAAAGTTATTTTAACACAGGTTTTTGCAGACGTGTTTATTCCGCTGCTTCAAGCTAGGATTATCAGAGGCGACCCCACACATTAGCCTTCACATTGTCCTCACGCCACGTTCTCCCTCCCACCACCCTGACCCCTCTGCCATCCCCACTCATTGTGATTCCACCTCTGGCACCTAAATCATTATCAAGTAATGGCTGTTATCTCTCATCATTAGTCTTTAGTAAAATCCAATTCCATCTATAACATTTTCATCATTTCCTGCTTGGGTCAGGGTGACACCGACACCACAATCGATGTATCACTGGTGTTAATGGATGGATGGCGTGGTTTCACGGCCTGAGCTTAGAGAACGCCCATATTTACCCACGTTTGGCTTCGAACTCACAAGTCGATGTCTCATGTCCCCATGCCCTTAAAGGAAAGAGTGATGTCGTATGTCAGTTTATCATAACAGACGTTAACACCACATATGGTGAGACTCTGTGGGGACTAGTAACTACCTCGACATGATATGCAAAACTCCGGATAATGAAAACTTGGAAGTTGCTTGAAATGAACGCTTCGAAGTAGCGAGTCGATACTCCCTGGGTACACACCTCACGGAAGGAGCTTGAAATGAACGCTTCGAAGTAGTGAGTCGATACTCCCTGGGTTCACACCTCACGGAAGGAGAGGACTGGCAATGCCGACTGTCCCGGTTGCGAGTGGAAGCGGCTGTACTTTATCTCCAGTAAGAGTTTTCGAATATGAAATGATTTACCAGCAAGAGCAGTTGAAAGTAACATGATGAAATCGCTTGACAACAGACAAGAAGAATTCCTCGATCTAACTCCCCGACTGCTTTTAATTGTGCTTCTCTGGTTATTAAAGTTAACAGGCATCTCTCCCTGTGACATCTCATTATTTCATAGTCTCTCCGTATTAACCTGTTTACCTGATCTCTCTTGCTATCGCAGCCTTAAGAGTGAGATAGTAAAACAAAGGGCAATGGTCCGAAGCTGTTTGCATTCCTCTCTATTTCTTTGCGACCTTCAGCCATAACATATTCAAAGGCAGTTGTTCATTACATTACCTGGGCCACTTCCTACAAAGGATGACCATAAACTGTGTGTGCCTCAGTATGTATGATCCTGGACCATTATGCTCGAACACGTTCCTTGCTGACATATTCCAGACAAGCACGTTCCAGGTAACTTGCTGTTATGTTCCTTCCCCCGGAGACTCATCATCCCCCAACCAACGCAAGGAGGAGAAGTAAAGAAACAAAGACGAAAAAGAAGGTAAAAATGAAATTTTTTCAAAACTTATCAGGAATGCAATATTTCCAAGAGCCGTAACTGACACATTTGCTACCGGAGATCCAGCCACTGTGGCTCAAAATCTTAGGGAAAGTGTATCCTGGACGAAGAGAAGAGAGGAAGGGGTTAGGAACCAGCTATTAGTGTCTTAGATCTGGGTGTTGCCTGTGGAAAGCATGATAATGGTGAGCAACTAGAGAGGGTCCTCAGGAGAGGTGTAGCTTGGTGGGAAACGTGGTGCTGAGGAACTCAGTGTTCTGGCGACAAACATACATCATATCAAAGACAGACAGCTTGGGTCATAAGTATAGTTTATCCATGGAGGAGAAAGTCGCACTGGAAGCCGCTGGGGCCCTGGTGCTGGAAGTGTCTGGGGCCCTAGTGCTGGAAGTGTCTTGTCTATGGATACGTGACTGGGGAGCCACCAACTGATTTGATGATTATTTGGGCTTCAGGCTTATTGACATCCAGGAATATTAAGGCCGTCAACGTCATTCTTCTGTGATCTCCAGTCGAATGACCTTCATCGCCTTCGGGTGTTAAAGATATAAGATCATGTACGCTCTTAATGTATATATGGCCTTTGACGCCACCATTTATGGTCTTGGAGATGGGCTTGGCTCGTTGAATGCGACCAGTGGTGTGAAAACCATCTATAAGGATCCCTGAAAATGGTACACCGTTGCGAAAGATAGCATCCACGACCTGGGCTCTCGAGAGATGTTGGAGACGTTGTTGAAGGACGTGTGTATGGAATTAATGAATCACTGTCAGGGTCCTTGAGGCCACTGAGGTCTGGGGGATGATAACGTCGTGTTTAGCGAACCATTAGTAATTGTTTTGAGGACGAAAATTGCCTCGGAGCAGAATGAGGTGTTGCGGAGCCATCATCTGAGGTCTTGGAGGAGGATGCTGCCAGGTGGAATAAATATTGATGTTGGAGAACCATTAGCTGGAGCCCTAGAGGCTAGTAAGGCTAATGTACCTTGGTGTCTTACCGTGGCCCATGGGAGCTTCTCAGCAGGATTTACAAGCGTCTTGAAAATGAAATTTCCGTTTTCTGTACCACGGGAGGAAAAAGATATGTTTGAATAGCTGGGCAGTTACTCCTGAAGGCTGGTGTTGCCACGGACCATAGGATGTAGTCCATGGAGGAAAGATGCGACTACTGTAATATCCCTACATAGCGAGAGAGTGCAAGGAAGCCAGGAGCTGAGCCAGGGTTGGCTTATGTGTACTGTTCTAAGACTACACATGCGTTTAGTGAATGTTTCATGTATAATGCGATCTCTGACATGATTACCATCTTGTAGTAGATGAAGCAGTGTTACTGGTAATCCGGCTGGATTTTTGTTGCGAGTTGCAAAGATGTTTGTTAAGAAAAATAATGCAATCGGTGTGGTAAAAAAAAAGAACAGTCCCTCATATCATAAGTGCATCATTCATGCTGTACCTGTTGATAATGCAGTGGGTTGTGAGACAGAGGGAATGTATCCAGTGAAAACCAGTTAACTATCTTGCCCCCACCTCACTACTTCACCCATTCCATTCCATATACCATGATGTTGCTGCTCTCTTCCTCTGTTTGCGTGAGCTACCATCATGTGATCAACCCATTAGGGGCAATTTCCCACGGGAAGTGACTAGCTGATCCTTCCCATATTTTCTGTGTTAAGCCGAACCACACGAAGGTTGGCCGTTTTGATATCTCCTTTTGTCGATCAGCGAAACTTTGGATTCTTTTCTATCTTTCGTCTTTTTTCTTTCCACAACTATCTACTTCTTCGTCCCACTACTCACTACCCTTTTCAGTCGTCCTATCTCATACCTTTCTCATGTCATATGCATTTGATGCACATGCCATTACTGCCCTAGATGCCTCCCATTCCTCACCCACACCCCATACTTCATTTGCTCTCTCCTTTTGCCATTGTACACTCAGTCTCTCCTGATATATCTACATATACGTGTCC
The DNA here is from genome assembly GCF_036320965.1 of Panulirus ornatus. NCBI lineage: Eukaryota > Metazoa > Arthropoda > Malacostraca > Decapoda > Palinuridae > Panulirus > Panulirus ornatus. Next base: position 46,898,472 of record NC_092236.1, on the reverse strand, counting down.
TATCCAAGCACCCTTCCTCTCACCACCCACTTCTCCCGGACATTGTCTCCTCTTTTTCGAAAACCTTCACAAATTTTCAACATCGCCTCCACAAGAAGTGATCAGACAACCCACCAGCTGCCCCTCTCAGCACATTTACATCCAAAAGTCTCTTTTACGCTCCTATCAAATAATGCGTAATCTAATAATGAACATTGACTATCTCTCTACTTACATAAGCCTACTTATGTATATCTTTCCCTTTAAACCAGATATTCGCAATCACCTTTTTTTCAGCACACAACACAAGCTCTTCACCATTTCCATTTATTACATTGAATTCCCCATGCGAACCAATTATACACTCAACTGCCGCATCATTTAACATTGCATTTAAATCACTCACCACTAATACCAGGTCTCGTGCGCTAAAATTGCTGACACAATCACTCATGGCATCACTCATAAGCATCAGTAATTACTCATTTCTCGTTATCCATGTCCAGTTTTACCCCATTAATCTAAAATTTACTCCCTTACACTCTACCACACACTCTCACAGCTGCTTCAGGAGTAGTGCTACTCCTTCCTTATCTCTTGTCCTCCCACCAACTCCTGACTTTACTCCCAAGACGTTTCCAAATCATTCTTCCCCTTTATCCTTGAGCTTCACTTCACTCAGAGCCAGAACATACAGGTTTCTTTCCTCAAACAAACGACCTATCTCTCCTCTCTTCTCATCTTGGTTACATCCTTACACATTCATAAACCCCAATCTGAACCTTCGAGGAGGATGAGTACTCTCCGCATGACTCCTTCTATCTCATTTAGGAATTGAAATACAAGAAGGGGAGGTTCTGCCCCGCTCCCGCCCCCTTTGGTCGCCTTCTATGAGACGTAGGGAATACGGAGGTAGAATGCTCTCTCAAATACTTAGGAAGCTGACCACTTCCACCGGTCGGGACCATACGTCATATAAAGTACTGTGATGTATTGTAGGGATGGGTGTTGTCCAGACCGTAGACGGGGAGAGTATTACCCATGTTTGTTTAGGAAGTGTAGCTGCTTATGGGTATATGTCTGTTTGTCTGTGTTTAAGAGAATTAGGATGTCGAATGTTTAGTCTTGTCGTTTGAATTTTTTGTGTATATGTTCGGTTCGTGTTATATTGGGGGGAAAGGGGATCTGCAAGTACATGTTTCTGAAGTGTGAGGTAGGGGTAAGCTTTTTCATTTCTGCTTGGGGGCTGGTGGTTTAGTTATAACTAGAGTTGTTTGGGTGGTTGCTGTTGCACAGAACTGAGTGTTCAGCATGCTAAGTTGGGATTGTATTAAAAGGATGTCTTTCAAATTGTGAAGTTGTGTGTTTGTGGTTTCTAGGCAGACAGTGATTGTTCTGAGTGTACAGTTTTTTTGTAATATGCAGCTTTTTTTTGTATTTTCTTAAGAGAGAGTGGAAGACCAAGCAGGTGAGGCATAGTTTAGATTGGAGCAGACGAACTGTTTTTATGGAATGTTGGATGATTCATTTTCTTGCACAAATATGGTGTCAGTTAGGGTTTTGAGGACATTAAGTCTGTGTGTTGCTTTTGTATTGATAATACTGATATGGGGATTAAATGTCGTGTGTTTCGTACTTAGAGCTAAAATGGTTGATATTTTCTTCAATGGGAGTGACTGTCCACTCAAGCTGTCTGAAGGATGTCAGCTGGATTCATGTCTGTCTGGGGTTAAAAGAGTGACTGATGACCTTTGTGGAGATGCAGACGTTCTACTCTTAATAATACATTGTTCCAGTTGTGTGATGCATACTGCATGTACGATGCTGCCAGTGTGGTGTCAGGGTGTTGTGGTGTGATTGTGAGGTCGTCAAAGCATGAAAGAACCTTCATAGTGAGGCTTGCGTTAGGAAATGGGAAGTCGTGTGGAGAACAGCTGCTTAAGCGCAAGAAATGTTTGTATTACTTGATTTAAAATAGCGGAACATATGTAGGTGTTGGCGCACAAAAGCAGATGGCTGAAAAAACTATTAGCACAGTTTGTGCTCCAGAGCGGAGGGGGAAAAAAGTAGCCTTAGCAACTCAAACTCCAACTAACTTCGTGCTGGTCGGGGTCTCATGGTACGTTAACAATAGGTAGTTTGAAGTGAGGTTTTTCCACTGAACCATAAATTGTAACGTTTCAAAACTAAAGAGGCGAAGGTGTGTCTGTGTATTTTTACCAACATTCCTCAAGTTTGAAACAACCACAGAGTACCAGTGTACAGGGAGCCGAGGTAACCGTAACTGACTGAATGTGAATGTCAGGGCGACATAAAAGACCCCTTAACGTGAAAAGGGAAAAATGTGGGAGTGGGAGAATATTTGGTGAGGGAAGGAATTTCAATGAGAGAAAGGGAGTTAGGGGTGTGCCTTGCCAGCCTGGGGTGCTGGACATATTGAGCTGGACTGTAGCAAGTTTGGGAAAGTTGTTGTATAGGTTAAGCTCCGAGGATTATTTGTGTGTAGGAATTTCTGTAAAGGGAATTGAAGTTAGGGTATATTTCCATACAGAAAATATATTCGAAACTTAATGTTAAGGGTTCCAAGGTCCCTCTATATCTGGCGTAACTTCTACTGAATTCGATGAATTTGATCATAGCATACGACAAGCCTTTCATCGGGATAAAAATGCAGTAGGTTTCATTCATGTAAATGTTTGTTACCTGGATATATATATATATATATATATATATATATATATATATATATATATATATATATATATATATATATATATATATATATATATTGGAAAGGGTCACAATTTTGCGCGTGATCAAGATGTTCATTCCTATGAGTCCACGGGGAAAATGAAACACGAAAAGTTCCCAAGTGCACTTTCGTATAATAATCACACCATCAGGGGAGACACAAGAGAGAAATATAACAGTCAGTTGATATACATCGAAGAGACGAAGCTAGGACGCCATTTGGTAAACATGTGATTGTCCAAAACATATATATATATATATATATATATATATATATATATATATATATATATATATATATATATATATATATTTTTTTTTTTTTTTTTTCTTTCTTTTCATACTATTCGCCATTTCCCGCAATAGCGAGGTAGCGTTAAGAACAGAGGACTGGGCCTTTGAGGGAATATCCTCACCTGGCCCCCTTCTCTGTTCCTTCTTTTGGAAAATTAAAAAAAAAAAACGAGAGGAGAGGATTTCCAGCCCCCCGCTCCCTTCCCTTTTAGTCGCCTTCTACGACACGCAGGGAATACGTGGGAAGTATTCTTTCTCCCCTATCCCCAGAGATGATATATGTGTATATATATATATATATATATATATATATATATATATATATATATATATATATGCAGATAGAGAGAGAGAGAGAGAGAGAGAGAGAGAGAGAGAGAGAGAGAGAGAGAGAGAGAGAGAGAGAGAGAGAGAGAGAGAGAGAGAGAGCATCCCACTCTGTGTGCATGCTCCCACTGTATGGCTATCTTCCCACAGTATATATTTAATCCCATTCTATTTGTTCTCCTCGCAGTGTAGGGCTAGGTCGGCTCTGTACTCGAGTTGCGATTGAACACTAACTTGTGCTGAGGGCTTTGAAAATGTCCTAATTAAGATTTTTGAAACATTTTGATTTAGCTCTCATAATAAGGCCTGAACTAGAGATGTCAGAGAATACTGTGAAGTGTTCGAAGCACGAGAGATGGCCAGGACTCCGGTAGTGATGTGTGGGACAGTGTATTCTGTCAGTCAACCGTAGATAATTTCCGGACACGTTGGCCAGTCGAGGTGAAGCCGACCGCAGAAAATAAAGGGACTGAAAAACCTTGGTCGTTCATGTGGGGGAAAAAAGTTTTGCAATTGTTCAACAAGAGCAGTTAACGAAAGATGGCGCAGCGTTTGGCCTGAGAGTCTGCCGTGGGGGTGACTTGGTAGGTTGTGTCTGAGCAGCTTCCGGACATTTTTGTCAGTGCTTAACGCTGACTGGGTGTTAGGTGAATAGATAACGGAGATACAGACCATGAGGAGAGCTTCTTATGCATAGATCTTTATCACAAAGACTGTTGAGAAATTGATTGCAAGTGTCTTCTTGAGACGAGAAAGACGACGCCCCATAACTCACCATTAATTTGCCTTTACACAATCAAAATACTTTATTCCAAATAAACTTGCAGCGTTGCTTCAAGTTGGTAAATAGGAGACCATCAGACGTTTGCTCTGCAGTGAACTCCATCATATTATCACGCTGTAGTCAAGTCTGTCTCAGGATAAACTGCCCCAAGTTACTGGTGTGGGAAGGAGTTGTGTTGCCAGTATCTCAGTGTTCAACACGGCTGGAAAAATAATCTTCTTTACACCGAGGATTAAGACCCAAGACTTTGAGGCTATTTCTTTGGAGTGGAGGAACTGTGGAATTTTCACAAGAGTACATTTGGTCAGACTGCTGGCTGAGCTGGTACCTAAGGCTGGTCTCCGGAAGATGTGAACGTTTTAATATTTCACGGGAGGTTTTCTTGTCTTTAAGATGTAGGCTTTGTGTGTAGACTCTCACTTAGTGAAGGAGAAAAGGAAGTCGAAAGAACGAGTGAGGGAGGGAGGGAATGGGTGCTTATAAGAGAATAGGTGTGGTAAACGTTATGGAGGGGCGGGTGGGGGCGAAAAGTGGGAAGTAGAGAGGGACAGGAGGGGTGGAAGCGGGAGGGACAGGATTGGAAGAGATGGAAGGGAGAGATGGGGAACAGGAAAAGTAGAGGCGCAAGGAACTTAGAATTTGGAGGAGGGTTATGATGCTGATAAGACGTATCAGCTGTGGTCTGTTGCCAGAGGGGATGGATTGTGCCTGGAACTGAGAGATGGTGATGTCTAGCTTAAGAGCTGCTGGCTGGCAGGGAGGGAGGAAACAGCATTTTCTTCCACCATTTTCAATTTTGGCTGGGGGCTGTACCTCAGGAAGCGAGGAAGAACAGATGGGAAAAAAAGTGGCTTATGAAATAGACGTTAGGAAATCTATATGTATCGAGGAGCTGATCTAGAAAGTTGAGATAAAGATAAAACAATGGGAACGCTCGCTTCCCGATCCTCCGCTCCGTCCGGCAGTACTAGGAGGCCGGAAAAAGTATGGAAGAAAAAACTCTTAGCATTGCTGAAGTAAAACGGGAGTGGAACATTACGTGAAGGGAAAGGGATTTCGTGAAGGCCATTATCTATGGTACCTTTACTGTGGTGACTTTACTCAGGCATTGGTTTCAATCAGGCCTCATTCATCGTGTCTGGGTGATACAAAACGCGTCAGCGTATGTATGTATGTGGCAAATTTTGTCTTACCATTCAGTTAGTAAATTCTTGAGGTGAGGAATTATTTGTCCAAGTGGTATTTGAAGGTGTTAATAATCTTTACATTAGTAACGCTTGCCTGTAGCTTCTTCAGGTGTTAAAAAAAAGTACATTTTCCCAACGTCAGCACTACGTCTTTCATTCTATTTGTTCCGGTGATTGTATTGCTATACATTTAAAAAAGTTCTCATAATTTACAATGCAAAATTTGCTCAGAATTTTGAAAAATTTGTATCAAGTTCCCCGGCAGTTTGCTTTTCCTCAGAAGAAGGAGATTTAATCTTCATAGCCGTCAGTATTCACACGGTGAGTTTCCTCCAAGAGCCGGAATTAGTTCCGTGGCCCTTCTTTGTACTTGCTCCTCTGTCGAGGGGAAATCAAATGGATACATTTCTAGTTCTCTAAAACTCAGACAAAGAAATATAAAAAGAGACTCCAATTCTAAACCATCTCTTTATGAAGCTTTCTACACACCATAATTATTTTTACTAAATTTCCTACTCAGTTGGTATACATAACTGACAAAGAAAAAAAAAAGAATTTAGATGAAAATCATGAGAGCTGGCGACTTTTGACTTTTCAGATCTCTCTTGTGTAGAGTTATATTATTGATCATTTATCGCTGTATCATTAAAGAAGAGCTTAACTATAGAATCTAGCAGCTTGATCCACACAAGCTGTGATGCTCTGATGCTAGGTTCGTATCAGCAGCGGTAACGTACTATCTGCGACACAACAAAAGCAGTGAATCTCCTCCTGGGTGCATGTCAGCGGTTCTCCAGGTCATCATGAACACGTATGTGTGTGACGGCGATGATAGTCGATGTGGGTGATAAGTTTAACGGATGACTAGCTAGAGGTTAACCAGAACTTCCTATGCTCCGCATACCAACACAACATGCCAGTTGTGTGGTGTTACCCTGGGAGATTCGCGACCAGTAAGACATCACACACAGAGAGGTCTGAGGGTTAGAAGATGCTGTTGATCACCAGTGTACAGTCCTAGAGTCAGCAGCAGAGCACATGCAACAAGTCTGAGGTCGCCATTTGCTGGAAAGCTGGCACTCTGACCTTCCCCTTACGCCAGACTCTCTCCCGCCAGTCTGTAAAGCCCTCTGAATATTCATCCTCGTCCCATACCTGGTTTTATCTGGTTATCGTTTCCTGGGTGACTTACGATCACCTGAAGGCGATATTTTAGTTCCTACACATCCACTTCATGAGTATTTCTAATAGGAGTCTTTAGGCGACAAGCACAATGTGGTGAGGTCCAACATCATGCAGTCAGTCCTCTGTGACGGCATGTTGACTGTACGGGTATAATCATACATGTATTATCGTCGTCTCGCTTCCTTTGTTCAACGTTATCAAATAAATCCTTCATCTGACAAAACGGTGTTTGGAGAAAAGCATGAGTCAGTTTTAGCACCAACGAGAATTTGTCTGATAAAGTCTGTTTTGTTGTCGTTCACAGTGATGGATCCCACGACCGATCAGAAAGACCATCACAACGCTCATGTCTCACTGCAGAAGTATCAGTTAATCATGTGTAACATATGTGATGTGTAACTCATTCTTCCTCACTATACCCTCGACACCTCTGCACTATATGGATCCTAATTCAGGGCGGTGAATGGTGGTAACAGAAACATAGGTATGAAAAATCAAAGATATGTGGTGTTCTGTGGAGGGAAAACTTTTGAATGATTATATATATATATATATATATATATATATATATATATATATATATATATATACATATATATATATATATATATATATATATATATATATATATATATATATATATATATATATATATTTTTTTTTTTTTTTTTTTTTTTTTTCAAACTTTTCGCCATTTCCCGCGTTAGCGAGGTAGCGTTAAGAACAGAGAGCTGGGCCATTGAGGGAATATCCTCACCTGGCCCCCTTCTCTGTTCCTTCTTTTAGAAAATTAAAAAAAAAAAAATTGAGAGGGGAGGATTTCCAGCCCCCCGCTCCCTTCCCTTTTAGTCGCCTTCTACGACACGCAGGGAATACGTGGGAAGTATTCTTTCTCCCCTATCCCCATACATATATATATATATATATATACACATATGGTGTGGGAGGCAAGTTGCTAGAAGCAGTGAAAAGTTTTTATCAAGGATGTATTCATATGTACGAGTAGGAAGGGAGGAAAGTGATTGGTTCCCAGTGAATGTCGGTTTGCGGCAGGGGTGTGTGAGGTCTCCATGGTTGTTTGATTTGTTTATGGATGGGGTTGTTAGGGAGGCGAATACAAGAGTTTTGGAGACAGGGGCAAGTATGCAGTCTGTTGTGGATGAGAGGGCTTGAGAAGTGAGTCAGTTGTTGTTCGCTGATGATACAACGCTGATGACTGATTCGGGTGAGAAATTGCAGAAGCTGGTGACTGAGTTTAGTAAAGTGTGTGAAAGAAGAAAGCTAAGAGTCAATGGTAATTAGGTTCTGTAGGGTAGAGGGACAAACAAATTGGGAGGAAAGTTTGAATGGAGAAAAACTGGAGAAAGTGAAGTGTTTTAGATATCTGGGAGTGGATTTAACAGCGGATGGAACCATGAAAGCGTAAGTGAGTCACAGGATGGGAAGGGGGCGAAAGTTCTGAGGGCGATGAAGAATGTGTGGAAGGCAAGAACGTTATCTTGTAGAGCAAAAATGGGTATGTTTGAAGGAATAGTGATTCCAACAATGTTATACGGTTGCCAGGCATTGGCTATAGATAGGGTTGTGCGGAGGAGGGTGGATGTGTTGGAAATGAAATATTTGAGTACAATATGTGGTTTGAGGTGGTTTGATCGAGTAAGTGATGAAAGGTTAAGAGAGATGTGTGGTAATAAAAAGAGTGTGGTTGAGAGAGCAGAAGAGGGTGTACTGAAATGGTTTGGACACATTGGGAGAATGAGTGAGGAAATATTGACAAAGAGGATCTATATGTCAGAGGTGAAGGGAATGAGAAGTTGGAGACCAAATTGGAGGTGGAAGGATCGAGTGAAAAAGATTTTGAGCAGTCGGGGCCTGAACATACAGGAAGGTGAAAGGTGCGCAAGGAACAGAGTGAAATGGAACGATATGGTATACCAGGGTCGACGTGCTGTCAGTGGATTGAACCAGGGCAAGTGAAGCGTCTAGGTAAACCATGGAAAGTTTTGTAGGGCCTGAATGTGGAAAGGGAGCTGTGGTTTCGGTGCATTTCACATGACAGCTAGAGACTGAGTGTAAACAAATGTGTTGTTTGTTTTCTTTTCCTAGCGCTACCTCGCGCAAGCGCGGGGGGAGGTGGATACCATTTCATGTGTGGCGAGGTGGCGACGTAAGTGGATGAAGGCAGCAAATATGAATATGTACATATATATTTCTTCTTCTTTCATACTATTCGCCATTTCCCGCATTAGCGAGGTAGCGTTAAGAACAGAGGATGAGGACTGGGCCTTTGAGGGAATATCCTCACCTGGCCCCCTTCTATGTTCCTTCTTTTGGAAAATTAAAAAAAAAATGAGAGGGGAGGATTTCCAGCCCCCCCGCTCCCTTCCCTCTTAGTCGCCTTCTACGACACGCAGGGAATACGTGGGAAGTATTCTTTCTCCCCTATCCCCAGGCATGTATATATATATATATATATATATATATATATATATATATATATATATATATATATATATATATATGTATATGTTGGAAAGGGAGCCTTGAAGAATGTGTGGAAGTCGAGAACATTATCTCGGAAAGCAAAAATGGGTATGTTTGAAGGAATAGTGGTTCCAACAATGTTGTATGGTTGCGAGGCGTGGGCTATGGATAGAGTTGTGCGCAGGAGGGTGAATGTGCTGAAAATGAGATGTTTGAGGACAATGTGTGGTGTGAGGTGGTTTGATCGAGTAAGTAATGTAAGGGTAAGAGAAATGTGTGGAAATAGAAAGAGCGTGGTTGAGAGAGCAGAAGAGGGTATTTTTAAATGGTTTGGGCACATGGAGAGAATGAGTGAGGAAAGATTGACCAAGAGGATATATGTGTCAGAGGTGGAGGGAACGAGGAGAAGTGGGAGACCAAATTGGAGGTGGAAAGATGGAGTGAAAAAGATTTTGAGTGATCGGGGCCTGAACATGCAAGAGGGTGAAAGGCGAGCAAGGAATAGAGTGAATTGGATCGATGTGGTATACCGGGGTTGACGTGCTGTCAGTGGATTGAATCAGGGCATGTGAAGCGTCTGGGGTAAACCATGGAAAGCTGTGTGGGGCCTGGATGTGGAAGGGGAGCTGTGGTTTCGGGCATTATTGCATGACAGCTGGAGACTGAGTGTGAACGAATGAGGCCTTTGTTGGCCTTTCCTAGCGCTACCCCGCACACATGAGGGGGGAGGGGGATGGTATTCCATGTGTGGCGAGGTGGCGATGGGAATGAACAAAGGCAGACAGTGTGAATTGTGTGCATGGGTATATATGTATGTGTCTGTGTGTGTATATATATCTGTACATTGAGATGCATAGGTATGTATATTAGCGTGTGTGGACGTGTGTGTATATACATGTGTATGGGGGTGGGTTGGGCCATTTCTTTCGTCTGTTTCCTTGCGCTACCTCGCAAATGCGTGAGACAGCGACAAAGCAAAATAATAATAAAAAAATGTTGGAAAGGATCACAATTTTGCGCGTGATCAAGACATTCCTATGAGTCCACGGGGAAAATGAAACACGAAAAGTTCCCAAGTGCACTTTCGTGTAATAATCACATCATCAAAGGAGACACAAGAGAGAAATATAATAGTTAGTTGATATACATCGAAGAGACGAAGCTAGGACGCCATTTGGTAAACATGTGATTATTATGTGATGATGTGATTATTACACGAATGTGCACTTGGGAACATTTGAAATGGTTTGGGCACATGGAGAGAATGAGTGAGGAAAGATTGACCAAGAGGATATATGTGTCGGAGGTGGAGGGAACGAGGAGAAGAGGGAGACCAAATTGGAGGTGGAAAGATGGAGTGAAAAAGATTTTGTGTGATCGGGGCCTGAACATGCAGGAGGGTAAAAGGAGGGCAAGGAATAGAGTGAATTGGAGCGATGTGGTATACCGGGGTTGACGTGCTGTCAGTGGATTGAATCAGGGCATGTGAAGCGTCTGGGGTAAACCATGGAAAGCTGTGTAGGTATGTATATTTGCGTGTGTGGACGTATGTATATACATGTGTATGGGGGTGGGTTGGGCCATTTCTTTCGTCTGTTTCCTTGCGCTACCTCGCAAACGCGGGAGACAGCGACAAAGCAAAAAAAAAAAAAGAAAAATAAAAAAAAAAAATATATATATATATATATATATATATATATATATATATATATATATATATATATATATATATATGTGTGTGTGTATGCGTTGAAATGTATAGGTATGTATATGTGCGCGTGTGGGCGTTTATGTATGTATATACATGTATATGTGGGTGGGTTGGGCCATTCTTCCGCCTGTTTCCAATCGCTATCTCGCTAACGCGGGAGACGGCGACAAAGTATTTTAAGTAAAATAAAATGAATATATATATGTGTATATATATATATATATATATATATATATATATATATATATATATATATATATATATATATACATATATATATACATATATATATATATATAAGTA